>NW_008752188.1:178210-212869 GCF_000715545.1 Opisthorchis viverrini | reverse complement strand
AACGGACGCAGACACACAGAAGGCAAGTGACAGACAGACATACAAAGGTGAGTGCTCTAGAAAGCGCACGAGTTAATGCACTTCTTTCGCAGTAGATCGGACGGCTACTGATCTGTTCGCAGTGCTCGGCAATTCCTTGACAGACGTTTCCTCACCATTCGCGGAGACATCATCGGTGCGCGCACTGATGAAGAGACGACGTCCAAGCAATTTGTTCTCTCGCAGTGAATACACAGCACTGAGTCATGCTAGTCTACTCTGACCGACTGGGAGTTCTAGGGACACCTGGAACAGTGCCACGGTCAATCAGTTTGACTTAACTTGGCGCAACACGTGTTAGCGGCAATCCCAGCCAGTGACCTGGTATGAAGGTTCTGCCGTTTTGACCACTCCACTATGGGTGTTCGCGACACGTGGGAACGGTGACGTGAGCAGCGAGTTTTCCCTCCAAGGTGCATCGCATGCAATAAGGTCGACTGTACGAACTGCACTATATAACAACACAGGCTAATTCTGTCATGACAGCCACACCGCAGTCATTCAGCTCAACCCTGGCTGACTGACAAGGTGAGGTAAAATACTTCTAACCGGCTTCGCCACAATATGCTATAATAAATTTTCTACAGAGTTGGTAATTACGTCACCAGGAATCACCTTCACCATTACAGCTACTGGTTACGTTGGCAACAGATCCCGTATTGTGGTGTGCTTCCTGCTCAACTGTTTATTCCACCTCGGCAACAATGTCTCTCTCTCTCCGATAAAGCTCCAATGTACATTTTACGAAAATCTCAAAACCGTTGACAGGAGCTTTTTGGAGGTTAATAAATAGTCAGAATTTTAGCTTTCAGATTCCTGCTTTTAGGCGCTGTCAGGTTACAGCAAAGTCGAGTATTCATAGGCTGTTGGTGACTGACTGCAGACTTTATTACTTCCCGAAAGGTACTATTCTTTCTTGGGTGATTCGATTTCAGAGGAGACTAGTCTGTCTTAATAACAGACTACTACTCTCATTTACAGATATTGAGACTATGAAGAATCGACACAGTATGTGCCAAGGTAAACTCGCCACTAGACTATAGACTCGACATTGCTTTGAAGTATTTACCCAGTTTTCTCTAAGCTTAAATCAGTTTCAAGATGGCTCAGGTTTAAAGCCACCTCCTTCGAAAGCAGAAAAGCACCACCTTACCTAAACTGGACTATAAATGAGCCAAATTTTCTGTTTTGCCCGACATGCCAAATCGATAGGTTAAATCAGTTCGCCGATAACCAGACATAAATCCCATTCGGTTCCGTAGTGCGGCTAAACATTACTGGTGAAGTGAATGCCCCTGGAATAGAACCCATCCCTGATTTCATATAATGTACGTACGAGAAACGCCGCAAGAACTGTCATCATAAGTAAGAGTAGTAAATAGAAAATTAACCAGACAACTCATAAGTAGGTGAACTCAACGGATGTTTTGCAGTTAAGTCATCGTATGCCGTCCACTGAAACAAACGGACCAGGCATTTATCTGCCACACTGGAATACGCTAAATGACACCACACATGAAACTTACGAAATGTCGGACGCCGTCTGAAATGGACCGCATGTTGAGCCATCTGAATACTATTCAACCAGAGCGAATTGGGAAAAATAAGATGGGCCCAATGGCCTGCCGGATCGGTGGTCCGTAGTTGTCAAATCAAATCTGGATGACTACACAGCTGAAACCCGTGGTGTGTGCTAAAGATTAGCTGCTTTCTTGTAATGCTCGTGAGTCATACTCATTGCAACGTGTGTAACCGGGTGTAGTAAAAACCCAGAAAAGCGACAACATGCACTTGGGAAAATATTCGACTTTCATCGAGCCAGTCGATAAAATTTCCAGTAAGAATTGCGGAACTCCGAAGAACTATGCTTGAGCACTAGACTGCTTGATGAAGCTAAAAATCTACGGTACTGCTATTAAATTACGATCGGCGATGTTCTCAACGACAGAAAACTTGACCAATGTCCCTTAACACATTTCTATATGAAAATGCACCGGAGATAGTTGTGAGGGATTCCTCGAGAGATAAGTCTTCATTATCATTGACAGTATCACGTTAGTGTTGAACAATAATGTTTCACTGCCTTACAACCACGATTTCTTTGAGAGTCTTATTTTGAAGAAAAGAATAAAAGGGAAAGGACATGGGATTAGCTTACTACAATCATTCCTGAGGTGCCTACACCTCCAGACACTCACTTAGGCGATCTGGATAAGAGCTAACAACAAGAACGCCAATGACATCAACTAGTAGACATACCTTGCAGCGTTTCCGAAGACGCGCAGTTGAGATCATGCGATCCCCATTCTGGGAGTCGAGCCGCACAGGCAGCACATAAACTTTCCGCAATTTCTTTCGTACCCCTCTGTCAGCTAAAGGGTTATCCATCTCTCTGCCTCTGCAAGTCTGTGTTTGGCACGAAAAACAGCAATCTCTTCGGCAAAAGATAGATTCATATGTGTAGTACATGGCCTGACCAACGTAGCTTCTTCAATGGAAGCTCCCGCAGTGCAACCTAAAATTCACTTTCCAGTTACCTCGTTGCGGATTCTTTGACACCAAACCACATGAGGTGTGGTGCTGAAACAACGATCATCGAATACCTGAAGATGTCTCGATTCCACTGTTCGAACAGACCAAGTCTCACAGCAATACAAACAGCATTGTAGCCTAATACGCACGACCCTGGGAGATCCAGAGATATACCATTTTGACGCCATAGGTATCTCAAACTATCAAAAGCGACCCGGGCTTTGCAGATTCGTGTATCGACCTCATCTATCACACTAAAATCAGAACTTCCACGGCACGCAAAACGTTCCACAATTGTGAGTGCCTCTCCCTCGATTTTAATCGGCATGTTCATTGAATGCATGTCCACAAGCACGACCTTAATCTGTGGGTGTAAACTGTATACCAAAGGACGGGATGACTTCGGTCGGTTGATTTAGAAGGACACGGGACCTATCCCTCTCTTTGAGGACAAGAATGATGTCAGCTGCAAATTCCATATCGACAGGGTTTTCGTCACAGGCTATTTAAAGACCGGGGTTTTGGAGACTTTCCGGCGTTTGTTTCATGATTTCGTGGAGCGAATAGTAATGGAGAAAGTGGGCACCCCTGCCGAACAACACTTGTGTACGGAAGCTTTCGGAGAGCAAGTCAGAATGCTCGTCTGAGAATGCAAAGAACGAAATATGTTGACAAACTCCAAGGGCATTCCTTAATAGGCAAAATTGTTAAGGAGAAAAGACAGATCAGTTGAGTCGAATGCACTTTGGAAATCCAGGAAGGCTGAAACTGTCGTCAGCTTGTAGTTATGGTGTTATGGCACCTGATGGAATGTGCAGAGATGTGGTGATCGAATTCGAATTCCACGGTGGAACAGTTGGAAAATAGTCCAGAAGAGGAACCTATCAGTCTCTCAGTTGCGCCTTAAACACCCTGTAAAACCGGAAGGGGGATGCGAGTCCGGAATAGCGCGTTGTCGGAATTTACGAATGTGTTTCAAAACGAGCCACAGCGTTGCCAAATACAGCCTGCGGTTAGTACATAGCCTAAGTAATCGTCCTCCATTTTCCATGCGCACCGAGTAATTTCCATTTCAACCACTCACAATCAGTACATAAAACGGGTCGGTATTCTAAATTTTCCAGTGCTCTACGAATGTAATACTGGATTACAATGGACTTCAATAAGACCGTCGTGATTCTATCCAACCTTGAAGGTGTTTTTCGTCGTAAGTTTATGGGATCGTGTAAGAGCACTCAGCGGTGTCATTCCAAGCCCGCGTCGACATGAGTAAAAACGATAAAGTGTCAATGAAATCGCACTGCAGCCAGAACCACTGCGACACCAGTCGACGGCTTGCAGCCGTTTCTCAGTTGCTCCAGTTGTTGATGCTGATTCTTGATATTTTATAGCATTCCCCACTGTTTGTAGCTTGCTTGGATTATCTCGGTTAACGTGTACTTTCATCAGAGAAGGGTCGAATTAAATTTAATGTTTTAAGCTGACAGTCAACCAAGGTAGACTAATTATCAGAGGTTTCCGAAAGCGACGTTTACACAACACATACCAGGTCTACCAGAAAACACAACCAATGGCGGGATGATGAGATGGCGTGTAACTATTGTCAGGTGAACAAGCAGCACACTGAACTTCAGCTAAAGCCACGCACGAACCCGTGGCAAAACGTGATGGTTGTTAAGATCTTTTGGTTTCTCTTTCACCAGGCCTTGCGCGGTGTCGTTGAGCTATGCGTCACATAATCCACGAGTTTCTTCTGCTCGTTGCCCCTTTTGCGTTCATATATTTCATATGGAGTGTGTTATGCCCGTAGGGTAATTAACAGTTTAAAAAGTTAAGTAGTCGTGGGTTGATAGGTTTGCTCATCATTTGTGTTGTGTTGCGGACCATTTTGCGCTTGATTGTCCATTAGCTACTAAGGTTCTGATTGGCTCACCTGAAATATGTGTTGCGTTGTGGTCTTCTCACCGCTGTTTGATTAGCTATATGCCCATCTGCCATTTTGCAGTTGCTTTTCTTTATTTTCAATGCTGCGCTTATGATTTGCAAGCTGCTATCTTGCACCCGATTTGCTGGCATTCACAGCTTCTTTAATGCCTTGGTGCTTTGGTTGTTGTAGTACTTGTTTTCCTTGATTTCGGGAATCGTACCTTGGATATCTCGGCTTCTTGTTTGGTTTTTTTAGGTCCCAAAGTTTTATGCTTCTGGAGCTCACTAGTACACAGAATTCCGTGGCCAAGGTCGATCTCAGTGCGCTTCGTCCATGAGATATCACACGCCCATTACATCAACTTGTCTTGACTTGTTCTTACTTGACAGTATTCTATTTGAATTTGTTTACTCCTAATCTTTGTATGCGTAGATTAGTAAGAATTGATCGTGTCCTCCAGAAGCAAGTTCATATTTGTGGATTGTGGTTGATAGCTTCTTTCCCGTGTGTATCACTTCGTGTTGTTCACAAGCCTGGCAGTGATTTTTTTAGTTCATTTTAGACCCCTCAGTGGTAAGTAGCCTTCCTTTTGGTTTTGATAGTGTTCACCTCAGCGTGTTGGTAGCTTTGTGAATCACGTTTACACTACCATATTTTGGCAGTACTCTCCCACATTTTGGCTGAACTCCGTTCGCTCAACAATCTCTTGGGTGAACGTCTCTTTGGAAAACATTTTACAGGCGCTTATCTTCTTTCCTCTTCGATTTTGTTAAGTTGCAATGTATCTCAGGTTGAGTGCACAGTTTGCGAATGCAGATCTGTTTGTGTCAGTTTGAACGGCTGATTTAGTAATCTAGAATTCCGTCTGTGTACGTCGCCTTCACTTTGTACTCTTATATCTGTTAGTCCAGGACTAAGGACATTCAAAAATCCACTTTTTCTCTCACTCTTTAGTTGATGTCTTTACTCTTTATAAATCAGCTTATTGGTTCTAGTTCAGTGCTTCTTAGGATAACAAAAGCATCGTCCGCTTGGCTCTTAGAGTGAGTTTTAATAATACGATCCGTCACGATGGTTGTACTGTTGCATTTCCGGCACTCCTTTCAGTAGTTCGTGATATTTGCCGGTGAGTTCAAAATATACGACACCTTTCAGATGTTTTCCACCTCAAAAGATGGTAAGGATGGAAAACATCACGATCATTCACTAGTTCAGCAATTTGGTCAACCGGGTCACGCCAAATTAAACCGTTTTCTTATTTTCTTCTGTTACTACGTCTTTTGGCTTATACAAAACTGTTCCCCGTGGTTGTCCCAGTGCGCTGCGATCAACGGATGAGATATTTTACGGTTCTTAATAGTTCCATCGAATGTCTTTGGGTTGATGCTGGAAGCACAACGCACGGCCACAGTGGTACTGTTTCATTGTGTACTTTTTCGAGTCTCGTAGAATATTCGATACTTTGGCTCTCATTCCCCACTGTTGTAATCTGTTAAGGAATTTCAAGTCACTTCGGGTTATTGTTGATTATACTGGCAAGTGGCGGTATGTGGATTGACTGCAACCCGTTTGAAGAGCGCCGTGCCATGTTTACGCGAAAGTTATGATGACACACTTACTCGTGTAATCGTGTATACTACTGATAAGACATGCAGGTAGCGTCTGGCCTTCCGTCAAACACTGTCCCCGCACCTGATGGAAGGTTAGTGCGGAAATTATGAAACCGCTTTGCAACGTCTGTTCATTTTAGTTTTCATCCAAACGAAGTTCAGGAAACTTCAAGAAGGGGCTCGAGAATGTTCACTTGTTACGTGTCTCTGGTTTATGATATTCTACAACTGAGATTCATTTGAGTCTCCCGTGAAAACCAAATTGATTTGGAAATTAGTGTGTTTCTCGAAAATAGTCCAATTTGGGTTCAAGTAGATTGACGGAAACTCGGGGACTATGCCTACCTGATGAGCCCCAAGAAGCGCGAAGACTTTTCAGCAACCTTGTGAGTAGTTCGGTAGTTTGTTTACCAACCTTCAGTCAGGAAGATGCTTTGACATGTGACCAGATACGACTTGTGTGTTTCATCAGTGATATATATCGTACTCTGTAAACTGTAAAACGAACTGTTCCAGTTAATCAACTAATGATACACTTGATCAGACAGTTGGTGGACAACGAAAGCAAAAGAAATGGCACAATTTTCAGGACACGTGTCAGATAAGTTGGAGGGATCGGACCAACATTCAGACGGTCTTTCCGATATCCAAGAAATCCATTCTTCTTATACCCCGTGAATTTGCCACATTGGATGGGCAGCCTTCTCGGTTGATGAATACTGTCTGTAATAGATGAAAACACGAACTATAGAAGGCCGTCACCATCTTCGTAATCCTATAAAAATAACTCCAACTATCACTATTTTTCTTCGTAGATAGGTGGAACGTTTGGTTCAGCTCAGTTTGAAAACACACCAAGGCGGTCATTTTCCCTCTGCTTGTTTGCGTGTTGATAGGCTTACTTTACTAAGTTTACCGTCAGCCACGAGAGAAAGTACATCAACTAGAGTTCGGCAAACTCCTGTTATAACTATTATCGGAATGTAGAACACTGTTGGATGAATGGATGCATTATGGGCCTGATCTGGAGGGGACGTGTACACGGATTAGATGTTTCAAGCCTGACCTTGTGAGTGCAGAGTGATTGGTCAGCTAGATACCGATGGCGAGGATCAACCAATCAGAATTTTGAGGCATTCAATCAATAATACAAAGTCTGTGATGGATAGAGTTGAGTGGTTAATTTTCGCCCCTGCTGCCCTATTGGTCCCAAACCTTATCACAGGAAAACTACATAATAAACTGATCTTTTGTTGGTCCACCTCGATTCTTTACACGAGATTCGGAGTAACACTATTTCCACTTCTTTGGGTTTCCTCGCAATCAGAGATTGATGCTTGAGCACACTCGCATTAGAGTGCTGAGCTGATTTCTAACTCCTAACGCCTAGACGATAACATGTGTCAGGTTGAGTCTACCAGTCTTTTGTGGTCAATATAAGTGGCGCCAGTCTTTGGAGGCAAGCACACAGCACCCTCAAGTTATTGACTGATTTGAAAATCGATAAATCCTACAGATGTATAGCCTGTAGTTTGGGATGGAGTTAAAAGTTCATGTTGCTCTAACGATAGCTGCGAGGCTATTGGTAAACCTAGGTCTCATTACACCGAAGGAGCACATTGGTTTGAAGGCAATTAAACAACGAAGGTTCACCATATAAATAAACGCTGAGCAGTCAGCATAGTCTCAACTCGTAACTATGGTGAGTCTTGAGTATCTGAGTACTTCAGAATTTAACCTAATCAATAAATTGGCAATTCAGTAAGACGTATATATCGTACTGTCAGTTCACTAGTTCAGAAACAGAACACCACTCTATAGCCGTGGTAAGGAGTATTTTGCTGAAAAGGAACGTAGAAGTTAAATTAAATAGGGCGCAGTGTGTACAGATAGGAATTCAATTAGCTTAAACGAGCGTCCTGAATATAGTCATGAATCTATTGAGAACAACAGATACAACAGGTTAGCAATCACTTTCGAATTATCATCAGGTGACTGGTACAAATCATGTTTATAGATGAAAAACGCAGAGACCTACAACAGCCAACGATTACAAAGTAACGCGAAGATGGAGAAAGCCACTCTGCTCAATTCACGTTCAGGATGATCTAACAGTACCCATCGTTTAGTGAAATTTACCGTAGAGAATGAAAAAAATGAGTGACCCGCCTTTGTCAATGGGATCCTAAGTTGTCTGCCAGATGAAAGAAAGACTTGAAGTGGACAGTACACTAATTATATCAGTTTAGTTCCTTTGGGACATGAAGAATCCGATTTAAATACCTGGCGTTGAGAAATAGAAACGTGTTTGTTGAGGCGAATATTTGTGCGAGGAACTAGACTTCCTGCACGGTATACTCTGAGGTATTCCGAGAGGCCTATCGAGCGAAAGCTTAAGCATGGACATCAGAGCCGTCAAACAATAACCGTGCGGAGAAAGCTTATTCCTCAACATGGTCTCAAGTGGGTAATTGCAACTGAGATTTTTTATTACCATACAGTTCTTGACTAGGCCCTGGGGAACAGGGTATTAAAACCACCAAAATGGTGTGGGGATTAGTTAACGGGTTGATTTTGCCCAACGACCAACCTATCGCTAAGCACCACTACGCCCCCTAACAACGCACTAATGTTGTCACCTCGATTGGTGGTGAAACGCTTGCAATCAGATTGTTCAGCGAACAAACCGACGACCATGATTTTCCAATACCTTACTTTAGCCCGTCCATAAGGATGTCGCCCTAGCATCGCTTCTCGTTCATCCTGATCCACCGGTATGGCGTTGTGATTACCAACCTGCCTGGTCTATTATGATCAATCATCGACAATGGGCTCGTGAATGCGATTGGTCTCAGGCCATCTGCACACACCCACACCCAAACACCTTATAGTGACCACGACATGTCTCGGAATACGATATCCACTCACCTGTATCACACAGCAATGTTCACTGTTCGTTTGCTGCGCGGCGACGATTGCGGTACACACATGTTCCTCAGAGTAATAGTAAGAGGTCGATTTTTCCGCCCAAGTGAAATTTTCGGTTCGATAAAAAGTTTGGTTCACCAACTGGTTGATTCACCTGTCCTTGTGTTGGTGCAGCTAACTGCTGAGCTGTATATTTGTCACAGCCTCGCGTCACAGCCTCATACCAAAGCCAGACCGAGTGCGTCAGCATTGGACCAAGTTCAGACAGTGTCCCTCCAATAAACAGCTTGAGACCGCTGTATTTTGGCACTCACTCGCGCTCACGCTTGTTCGGAATATGGCTGTCATGTTCCCTTCTATGAGTCTTTTTTCAGCACCAGGCACTGGAGCGGATTAACAATCAGATAGAACAGATTGGCGAATCAGCGGATATAACAAACTCTAGGTGATCACTTAGTATTGTTTTGAACAGTTTTCATTTGTTTTTCTGCGACAGTAAGCCAACTGACCGTTTCCGGCAAGCGACACTTGACAAATGGGTGATTTTCTGTTCAGTTGCCTGTAGATTTCGGTTTTCTGGAGTCTAAAGAATAAAAGCAAAAGCGGCGTTCTATGGAATCTATGCTTTTTTAGATTCCTCGTACTGTGAAGGTTGTGAAACTCCAATTTTCCGATGTTATTTGATGTTTTGTCTGACTTAATTTTCAGTTTCCAGTCAAGTTACTACTGTTGGTGCTAGTTCTTGTGCAAGCTGAAGAATTCACCTGGGCGTATGAGTTTGTTCAAAACGTGTTATTTGATGAAGAGAAATTAGTTGAAGAGATTCCCAGAGAAGATGGTATTCGTAAGTTGTTTTTTTGTGAACTACTCATTGCTTATTAGTCAAGAGGTCTTATATGTTGACTCTCCCGTATACTAGTGACATTGCTGTATGACTTGTTTCATACTTAACAGTGTTCACTTAATAAACAATATTCCTCTCTTTATGTTGACATGGGATGCACAGTAGATCGGCGAAACATTGAAAACATGGTCCCCTGGGCTATCTCGTCCGGGTTAGCCCAGGGGACTGATGGCAGACACTGAGAACGGAGTGATACACTGTGCCACCATTTGGACTCTGCGCATAACTAGACCCAGAGTGCCCTGTTGCTCTCCACACTGTCCACACACTACCTTTTTGTGTGCAGAAGCGTTTTCCGCATTCTTGATCTACACATGGTTGACAGACCACCAACACGTAGCCAAATTTTAGCTGACCAGCTGATGTACGCAAATCTTGCGCTTGTAACACTCCCTAGATTGACAATGCCACGTCTTCACGGTCATACTGCAGCGTTCGATTCTGATTGGACAAGGTTGAATCTGGTTTATTTGATGTCTACAGTCAGTTGAAGATGAATCGGAAAGATGACTTCATTCATAATGGCCGTTATTAATTCCCTGTTGATGACTGGTACACATTATCGTTGTGACCGTGATGTAGTAGAGAATATTGGAGTGGTCCATGCTTGTTGACTGCCCAGCAAGGTTTTCGAAGTGACAGATCTGAATGAAAGATTTCAAGCCCGTCCATTCCGTGAGTGAGGGAACTCTTGACAGCTCAGGGTGTATGCTTAACGGTTAGTCCTTTCGCAGATTTACGCTTTTTGAAAGTGAATGTTTCATTAGAAGTTGAAATATCGTTATCAGGGGGTCATTCTGTCACGAAGTTGTGCCATACTTTGTCTCAGCAGCGTGTCTTTCCGGCGTGAACGAACGGGAAAGCAACGGAAAGCATAATGGCCACCTTGAGAGTCTCGACTCCATGTTCCTCATATGGTTCGGCAACCACCCTAGCCAAACTCTGCAAACTCATCGCATTCTTAATTAACTCCCGGTATTTAAATTTAGCCTCTTTTTCTCACACTTCTTTGGCAGTGAATGTTTGCTGATAACCTGACAACGTTTGAGTCTCATTTACCAGTAATCGGCTTTTTCCGTAAGAAAAAACGGATGATTAAACTTCAGTGACTCTAGAACGTGTTTCCTAAACTTAGTTTTAAAAATATCCGTAGTTAGTTTGACCTGAATACCTATCTTCTTGTCTCGTTTTAGGCAAAGAAGAGGACTTGGATGTCATCAAACCATGAAAGGGTTTTACACTCTTCTAAATTCGTGCTGATTAGCTGACACAGTGTTTTGAAGAAATAAACGATCTTTTGTTATGTGCCCAGTGCATAACTAACATAAAACTGTTAGGCAGCAAGGTTTAGCATTCTACCTGTAAATTGTGGTGGGTACAGTGGATTTCTCAAGCAAACCAATCTATGAAATGCGCCAGAGTGAATTCGTCAGTGGTTAGTAGCTCTCCACAGATAATCGACACAGAAAGAGACCTCTGAAGAGAGGCAGCTCTCGAGCCGTCACTTTGGATTGACGATCTCTGCCAGGTTTCGGAGGAACCCAGTGCCCATGGAATAACAAATACTTGCACAAACTATCATCTTCGAAATGGCTTACTCCTTATATCAAGATCACACAAAACCGGCACTGTTTTGATAAACAAACTGAAAGCAAGCGGCATCTCTGTGGGAACATACGCCATAGACATTTCTGCTAATGGATGGTGATTTGTCGTCAGTTTGATATGACCTGGTCATCCGGGGCTGAACACGAAAAGCACGCTTTTGAAACCTTTATGCCTTTGCATGAGTCCCTCAGGTTCGGCTAAGAATGATCGTCGGTGGATAGGTGAGCCGTTCTCAAAATATTCATCTTAATGAACCTCTCGGAATAAGCTTACATAAAAGAACTTACTGTTTCAGCCCTCTTTAGTCCATCACAGTTTTGCTACCTGCCACCCATATTTGCATATCTGTTTCAAATCGGTCATACTATTTAGTGCGTGGTCTCACATTGGTAGCTGTGTAGAAATAGCGGTTTCTTTGAAATGCCCTCTAATCCCTAAGTCTAATTCCTAAGTCTACTGACTTAGTAACTTGAAGTATTTGGTGAGGACGATAACTACAATTTGCTGTACTGAAGCTGTGATTGCGTGTCAGGTACTCGTCGCGAAATCGTTAGCCTTTATCTGCCGTCATCCTCTGCAATTTTACCAGCCGTCTCCCCCATATAAGAATTTCATCCAAAGCTCCTTCCTCGTTGCATTATCCCTCGATCTATTACCGTCGTCATCATCAGCGTTCTCATCAGCGCAGTCACCATCATCATTATCATCATCGCCATCATCCATACCAGCCTTCTTAGGTTCAGTACGAGGTAGATCAAATGCCTGACCGATATCGACCTTGCTCCCTGCCATTTTTCGAAAGACGAAGAGAGGTAGTAAAAACACAGATGTACTCTTGGGTTGAAAAAACGCCTATTTTGAATGAATATAGCCTGAATTCCTCAGTAAATCAGAGGTGGTGCTCACGGTGGGGAAAATTTCAAGTGATTTTATGTTTCTCATGCAGATTTGACGCTTACAGCCACAGCATGTTTGCAAAATACCTAAGCCTGTTAAGCGCTTATCTGATGCCAGTTCCAAATAACACCTAATTATGAAGGCAGTGAAAATGATCTTCTCTTTCGAAGTAAAAGTACTTCCATGAAATTTTACGATGGTTCGGTGAAGCTACGGTAACGCTTAGCACAATGAACATCAGCTGTCATCAGAGTTCTAATCAGCTTTCGAAGTCATGCTACTTGCAAACTGGAAAAGTAGTGCGAAATACAATTCGTTGTGTACCAAGTATTTGGAAGAAGTCAAGTCCAAAAAACATCACAAACGGGAGATCCGGCTGGCTTCCAGGTGAGTCTCTCGAAAAACCGATGTTTTTTCAAATGAGTGTATTTCACTAAGAGCCTATTTAAATTTCAGTTGCCCATTTGACTGAAATTTCCATTTTGGGAAAAGAAAATGACTCAGCGTCCTGCTCATTCATACCTAGGCCCTTGGCCTAAATCGTGAGTTTCACGTGAACTTAAGGCTACAACTGTAGTTGTGATAAGCTCGAATTGAAGGAAGAATCTGGAAGAAGGCTTGAGCGCTTGTAATAGAGCTTGATTCGGATTACATCTTGAACATGTTGAGATAATCTGGTGGCAGTGATCCCGCTGCAGTCGAAGTAAAGCCCCCCCCCTTTGCCCAACACTTAATCATTTGTCGCTGAGAGAAGATGTGCTCTGAAACGTTGAATTGCAGAATACGCGTTTTTGAATTCATCGAATTTCTATCCATTAACCCTGGTCCACGTGACTTACATCCCCCGTAATAGTTCTCCACGATGGCCTGGAAGATCAGCCCGAAACCTCAAGCTCTACATAACACAGCATGAGCCGCACTCCAATTCCAGTGAAGATCACCATGTTTGTTTCGACAACTATCATGTTAATGTGAATTTAATGAGGCCGAAAAAAGTTTTTGCAGGACATATTTCCAAGCGTTAGTTACTACTCACGCCACAACAGATGACTAGTGGATCTGGGGAATAGAGAATAGGTTTCGAAGTATCGTCTATGAACAGACTCCCAAGAAGTTTGGAGAGTCAGGTGAAAATACTGGGATTCCATAAGGATGTCCTCTAAACGAGAAACTCAGGGTTCAAACAACATGTCGCAATTTGTTAAGGAGGTTCGGTCAGCTCTGGGTGTCTTCGTAACACGTATAAAGGTTCAAGAAGCGACTGCGCGCATCGATTCATACAAAAAGCGTTCCTATGGCAGTACGACGCAAGCGTTCGTTTTAAGTTGCATTCATCAAGTTCTTAACTTATGCACATTTGCACAAGCATTCCATGTCAAATTTGACGACATGGGGTTCAACAGTTTTTACTTGTGCACAAAACTTCTCAATGAACCAGACTCATCAGGAACTTTAGCCACTGTTCGAAACCAAAAGTAGTCTGAACATCAGTGGACAGGTATCAGACAAGCCAATTATGTGAACCTAAAAATCTGTCACCTGGAGAGCCAGCGTTCATTGATATTCCGCTGAGATTCCTAGGCCGACTAATTTCCTGCCCAAACCTCAGACATGCCCACTATGCTCCTGGATAAGATGGTAAAACAAACCTAACCACGGATCCCGCTATGTCAGTTTCACTTCCATGAATAGACAAACTGATGGAGAAATCCCCAAATTTATTCCGCGCTAGACCGGTTTGAAATTTTGTTGACGCCCGGGACGACGGTTTTGAGAAGCTGGGCTAGGTCTACCGTGCTCGTGTATGTCCTACCACCATCCACTGACCAGGCGGATAGTTTTTAGTCCCCTCTGAACGTATTTTTCAGTTTCCGTCCCGTATAGAACATGGATGCATGCCAAATCAGCAACTGGGGAGCGGGCCGGTGGATCAAAGTCAGAAGCCACAGGGTACTCAGCACTTCAGTGGATTCAGTAATTATGTTCCCAAGAAGTTTAATTTCTTGGTTGTTGAGGGCTTAACCGTACTTGTTTTTGATACTGGCCTGCTTTTAAACAATAACAGAAAAATGCTAAGTATTTCAATTAATATTTCCTCGTGTCAGTGAGGCAAAACTATGCTGAGGAGCCGAGAAGCACTGCACAACTTCTTGGGTATCATCAGCAGTGCGCATCTCGTTAAACTCAAGAGGGTCCCGAACCCTCGTCTGGTAGTTTGAACAGTTTACCGTTCGGTCACAGACGGCTGAATAGCAGTGTGACTGACTTGCACTGGATAGAATTTAGTTGCACTCATCCTCCAATTACGAGATTCGCATCATATAGACACAAATGTTGACTGGTTGCTGGAGTAACAACTTCTCAGGTGGAGGCTGCACTCAGGCGGAAGCCGCACTTTCTTTAAGCTACTCATAAATTATTAGTAATGTGAAGAGATCTGAGAATACCCAATGGAAATTTCATCCTTCAACACAAGCCGGACTCCCCAGAGTTTCGCAACCATATTATGAAAGCATGAAAGTAATGGGGGCCATACGCGAAAGTCATGGAATAATACTGTTAATCCACAAAAAGTACACTGAACATAGCAATGACTTCTTGGCGGTTTCAGGACAGGGTCCCACGTCATATAAGATTCACCGTCGCCCGAGATTCCATTGAACCTTGTTCACTGTAGCGGAGGGTCCTGATATGGTATGTTTGAACTCATTTGAATTTCCCTAATAACAGCGTACCTCATTTCAATTCTTGTAGTTGCATAGTGATTCGCTAACAATTTTTAGGATGAAGTCCACGCAGATTAAAGTCTACTCATCAGGAAATAAAAGAAGGATGATCTGTCACATCCGGTAAGTTAATAATGGAAAGGACGTATTCTCCGTGCAGCCACGAAACTGCAAACTTTGAGTACACAGTTTAGAATCAGGGTGACATAGAAACATAATGCTGCAGCCTCAGAAGCAAAAAATGACTTTATCTAATGCCACCGGTCATTTGACGAAAAAAATTAAGCATGATGTGAGAAAAACTGTAACGTGTTATCAAACAGTAGCCAAGTATGCTAGCCCAAGAATAGGTGTTGCAGCCTTCCCCCGATGGGGGATTTACCTTCAGAGGAAACCATAAAAGCTTGAAGAGGAGAAGATTGCACCCTATGTCGTGTGCACTGGTTTAATGAGAGTCTACTTGGAGCGGGGTGGTTTTTTTTAAACAATTTTCGTCAAACCGGGAGAGAATTTTTCAAACAGTCCCATGTTGATATATTTTCCACACCCACCGGTACTACCGATATCAGTGTTTTACAGCGTTTTCTACACACGAGAACTTGTTAAGAACCATCCAAGCAAACCGTTTACAGGTGTACCTTTCTCCTATTCCCAGCTAACTTGATCATCCAGAAGGCTTAGGTGAGTTTAACGTAGCCATTTGGCAGTTTGCTGCCAAGTTCATATCATGTTCGCGTCTTTCGGATATGTTCTTTGTTCGACAAAAAAGCGGACCACAGAAGCACTCAAATAGGTGAGATAGCAATGCGGGGGGAGGCTTTTTAGTGATACAAAATAAGCCTGTAATAACTATGGTCTGAGGGGTATGCCAGGAAAACGGAGATAAGGGGAGTCCGTTCAGNTCATGTGGATTTAAAAAAGGTCCACTAAGAATTTTCAAAGTAAAGTGAGCAATTTTGAGACCCCTCTAACTGAAAATGCAATTAATTGGAACCGGCTGTAGACAGTAGCGAGACATTTTAGAAAAATAAACTTTTCGCTCACTGAAACAATGGGTTTCACGATCAATAAGTCCTGGGTCCAGCAAGTACATAAAGAATAATAATGATAGTAATAGTAGTAGTCGTTTATTGTAATAGTGTCGTTTATCTGTTGTATTATTCCGGTGCCTACCTGTCACGCCACCGGAAAAAAGCATGAGGGCTGAGGTACTACCAGGATGCCCAAGTCTAGAGAGGAACAGTCGAGAAGTCAGGGTTGGATTCAAACCACACCTCTTTGGTCTTTACCACTGAACTGTTTCGAGCTCATGGGTAATACAGAAACAATGGTTTGCACCGGAGGTATTGATAAGATTGTCAGGATATGGAGGAGAGAGATGCAGAGATGATTTGCAAAAACCAGTGTTGACCGTTGGAGACGGTGTCGTTTTCCCATGCCAGTGCATAAAGTCAAGACGCCAAAAGCTATGAATAAGTGCCACCAAGTCCATTGAGACAGCTCTTATTGTTCACCTAACCTTCTATCTTTACCACCACCATCCACCAAGGAAAGGTCCTTCTGAAAAGAAGGCACACCCTCGAAATGGTCCTTCAATGAGGGGATGTCCCCAAAGAGGCTCAGGACCCTTGTGCATAGTGGTGTCGGTACGTCGGAATAAATAGTATATTGCGACAAGTAATACAACGAATATTCACGGGTTCATAACACAGTCCGGAAAGATCTTAAGAATCTTATTCTACCAACAAGCCAATAGAATCTCAGAAGAAAAAAGTCACATGACGAATTGCGTTTCCGAATGAGAAGTCGTCACATGAGTAAACAAGTGATCACATGATATAAATTCGGTGATTCAAGGATGAGTGGCATCATATCCTGGATCTATACGGGCTCATCACTTTGCAGATAAGTCGCCCGCGGTAGAATGGCTGAATTCCCAACTGCTAGCTGGAAGGTTGTGAGTTCGAATTGTTCTGTAGATTCGTAAGATGAGCACTGACGCTGTTTCCCAATAGGGATGAAACAGCCGTACAAATGCTTCCTGGGGTTTTGACACACATTGACTTCAGTTGCAGGACGAATCCTGGGGAGAGAATTTCCAAAACGTCTTCACACTGCCGAAAATTCACTTTTGATTGTGGACAAATTGTTCAAAGAAATCTGTGGGTCTTTTTTAAGAATTCGAGTTACCCGAAACGAATTATGACGAGTTTCAAGGCACAGAGGAAAATCCTGCCTTTGAAAAAGGGAATGAATCCATTTCCACTAATCGAATCGGACCATGAATTACTGATTTTTCTGATCAGTGACCGCTGCTGAGTTCAACTCAAGTCTAGTCTACGACGCCATTCTGTTTGAGGAACAGTCGAAGATCTCCCCCAACATTTGACATACACGTGTCTTAACAATAAACCTTCAACATAGCGAGATCCTTGGCAGGTCGACAAAACTCACGACTAAAACAGGAGCCAGATTTAGAGCACAAAATAACGCGACTGTCTGGAATGCAATACCCACCTTCGCAAATTTTGTCGCACCTGTGGCGAAAACTGATCTCTCTCCAGGAGGAGATCTGATTGACAACAGGTATCTCAAACTAATCACTGACGCACGTGAAATGTTATTGGTATCGGAAGTCACTAAACTGTTTGAAAAACCATCAAGACCACCTGCTGTTTCTCGCTCTTTTCCACCCCATAAATCGAGCTAGTCCAGTTGGATAAATACACTCGTTTGCAAACTGAGTTGGTGTTAACGAATAACACACTGGAATCCCGGCTGAATATCTGTTCATGATATTCTTCATCTCTCACTGTATGTGTAGCATTATGATTCAGTTAACGCGATGTCCTAGATATTACAGTATGTGTTCTTTGGGTAAAACTTGGGTTCGGTCGGAGCATTAGTTTGTCAGAAACTCGTGGTTGGTACCCGACTGACAAGTCTAAAGAAGGGCCAAACCGGCTATAGGCTCTGCGAAGAATTTTCAGTAATTTTGTCAGCAGCGTTCCTTCAGGAAAATGTACTACGTTATTTTGAATGTCGTACGAGCTGAAACATGGGTCGGCTTTTGTACAGCCCATTCACTTGAGGAGTGTCATACCTGATAGATCTAGTTGAAATTCGGCCTGTTTGTAGAAGAGAGTACAGCGATAATTTTAGGCTCAGATTTACTTAGACTCAGTGGCACACGCCTCATAAATAGCGTACATAGCGTCACCCGCTGACACGCTGCTGAAATCGATTTCGTTGGATCATGTGTGTAGGTGTGTTTTACCCGGCCCCTGCTGATTGGGCCATGCTACTCCAGTCAATCGAATCCAAAGGACGCGATGACTAACGAGACAACAAGCGCACATGGTCGTGTGCCCTGCATTGGGGTGCTAAACATACAGGCCCGGAGTTGAGCGAATCGAGACAGCCGATGTGAGGCTCAACTGAGAGTCGAGTTATCCATTCATTTCCAATTTGCTCTGACCAGATGTGCTTCAGCTGGGCCATCATTCAGGAAAAACACCACATTTCTCTTCATGCGATCCTGCATACAGGGTTGATAGAAGTGCTTCGAAAAACAACTACTGAAGCTCATCTGACATGCAATCCTCGATGTCATCTGCGGAGTCTATGCGATCCCCTCCACCTTTGTGGTACTGTTGTGTATGTGAAACGTGGATTAGTGAAGCATGCGATTTGATACATGGGAAGAATAGTTTTTTATTATCTTACGAATGACCAGTTTAATAAATTCGAACTAACCTAAAGGGATGAGCATCTTGGTTTGTCACCATAGCAGAATTCCTGGCCTACTTCTGGGGCCGGAAAATCCATCTGTGCTTTAGGTTTAGGGACATTTAAATAAGCTCCCGACAGCTAAGCTAACTCACATCTCTCAGAGGATGAGCGCACCAGTATTCAAATCCAACGCTCCTCAGGCATCAGAAGAAAAATAGTCCCATTTTAGTTTTCATTCCTTGAGTGAATCCAATCTAGGGAGAGAAACCGTGATGCACTGTAGAGCTGATTCATCCTTATTCGGAATCATAAGCAGTGTGGATCGAACGGCACTCCAGCGAATTCCGAACCCGCCAGCACTTGACCGTTTGGCCACAAGAGGCTGAGAATCACCGTGATCGACTTGCACTAAGAAAGAATATAGCATCACTGCTCCTTCAGTCACGGAGAGCACATCACCTAGCCTAGTGTTGACCGGCTTCTGGGCTGACGGCTTCTTAGGCAAATCCAAAGGACGCGATGACTAACGAGACAACAAGCGCACATGGTCGTGTGCCCTGCATTGGGGTGCTAAACATACAGGCCCGGAGTTGAGCGAATCGAGACAGCCGATGTGAGGCTCAACTGAGAGTCGAGTTATCCATTCATTTCCAATTTGCTCTGACCAGATGTGCTTCAGCTGGGCCATCATTCAGGAAAAACACCACATTTCTCTTCATGCGATCCTGCATACAGGGTTGATAGAAGTGCTTCGAAAAACAACTACTGAAGCTCATCTGACGTGCAATCCTCGATTTCATCTGCGGAGTCTATGCGATCCACTCCACCTTTGTGGTCCCGCTGTGTATGTGAAAAGAATGGAAACGTGGATTAGTGAAGCATGCGATTTGATACATGGGAAGAATAGTTTTTTATTATCTTACGAATGACCAGTTTAATAAATTCGAACTAACCTAAAGGGATGAGCATCTTGGTTTGTCACCATAGCAGAATTCCTGGCCTACTTCTGGGGCCGGAAAATCCATCTGTGCTTTAGGTTTAGGGACATTTAAATAAGCTCCCGACAGCTAAGCTAACTCACATCTCTCAGAGGATGAGCGCACCAGTATTCAAATCCAACGCTCCTCAGGCATCAGAAGAAAAATAGTCCCATTTTAGTTTTCATTCCTTGAGTGAATCCAATCTAGGGAGAGAAACCGTGATGCACTGTTGAGCTGATTCATCCTTATTCGGAATCATAAGCGGTGTGAGTCACACGACATCTAGCGAAATATGAACCCACGAGCACTTAACCGTTTGGCCACGAGAGGCTGTCACTGTAACTGATTCGCACTCCGAATGAATATAGCATCACTGATCCTTCAGTCACGGAGACCACATCACGTGGCCAAGTGTTGTCTGGCTCCTCGGATGACGATTCCGCAGATCGAAGCTTCACTCATCTTTTGACATTAGACTTCCTCTGAGATACTTATTAAATGACAGTAGTGTGAGGATGTTCGGTAATTTGTTAACTAACGTACACTAATTTCATTTGGAAGCTGAAGCATATGTAATTGGCTGAAATTTCACGGTCCTTGTGACTCGAAAGGAATTCAGACAATATCAGTTTGGGTGGATACGAATGGAATGTTCGCTACCAGACGAAATGGTGTGATCATTCCACCCTTCGGCTCAGTGCAATCAAGTGTCCAGAACTCGGTGGCTCTCTCTGCTAGCGAAAGGAATTTACACCCTGGATAACAAGAACAGTCTAGGTTTTAGGTTGTCCGTCGTGAGAGTTAATGTGATTTGCACCAGGTGGAATGCTACAAATGGAAAAATAGTCACCTCCCACCGAATCCCTCGCTCCTCGACGGACCTAGGCCCAAACAGTGGGTGTACTTCAACTTACTAATTTTTCTATGGTGAGATTATGCTCAACTTGGAGCAAGCATCAAAAGTGAAGTTTGCCGGACATATGTAGTTGTTTATGTTTTCGAAATCCACTGAACATGTTGTTCGACTTAAAGCGGCAATACTCTTAGCTCTCTAGCGGACTGATAGCTGCAGAAACCAAACGCTTACCAAATAGTTCCATAATCTGCTAATTCAGCATTGAAGCTTTTGGAGTGGACCAACAACAAAACTCTGTAACATGTCTGTAGACCGTTATCGTGAAGTTGCAGAAACCAAGCGCTTACCGAATAGTTCCATAATCTGCTAATTCAGCATTGAAGCTTTTGGAGTGGACCAACAACAAAACTCTGTAACATGTCTGTAGACCCGTTATCGTGAGTTAAATGTTCTGAGCTGTTAACAAACAGAGAATCATCGTAATTCTTTCAGCGACTCTCTGTGAATCCTGTGAGGTTGCCAATCCAGCTGTAGAGTACGTGACGTGTTCTGGGAAGCCCAGTTGAGTGACGCGCGAAACCACAAACCAAGAATTACGAAGTCTTGAGATTTATCAACAAAGGAGGCCCGACAAGAGCGACAACCTCATGTGAATTAGCGACAAACGTGCGAGCCGGCACGTGGTAACGCAAGTGGTCAAAAAGCGCGCGTAAAGAGTTCGTCAGAATTCGTCCGACATGTTAAGGGTCAAAAGTTCATGAGGAATCGTCGGTGAATATCGATGCAGGAAACAGTTGATTCGAGAAAGGGAACGGTTTGACTGGGAGTAATGAGGTACACGAGTCTTTCCCCAAAAACGGCTGTGGCAAATTGTACGGTCATCTCACATGCCTGAACCATTCATGGGTGTGTGTTCAGTACAATCTGTCCGCGTTCTAAAGCCACTACCAACATCTCGAAAGAAAGTTTGGTAATCAGCAGTAATGGCAGAGCGAGTTCCATGCCAAATATACTGATATTTTTCATAGTCAGAGTAACACCTGATTTTTCCGTGAATTTCAGTACACAACATCTACTTAATCCACTATGGATTTAGACAGTGGCTCGTTTTTGATCAACTTGTTTTTTTGGCGGCGCAATTTGTCCTCTACTCGTAGCCGCAAAGGCTGTGGCATGACATATGCAGCATATTTTCCCTTATCTATGTTCGGTTAGTCAGTCATCCTTCTGTTGTGAGGGAAATTCTGGTAGCTCAGTTGATTCGCTCCGTTAGGTTATCATCTAGCAAAAGAGAACCTTGCTCCGTCCTCGTCGTTTGCGTCTACTTCCTGTTGTGGCACGAAGCCTTTCAGCGATCAGTCTTTGATGACTTGGAGAGAAGCAACAAAGGACATCCAAGATTCCGTTCGACCAAGCCTTACAGAATGCTAGTGACACTGTGTGCACCCAAGTGACACGAACACAACCTCTCCAACTTTGATCAATTCCTATTTGGTTGACTGATATTAGTCAACGGTGTGCATCAGTTTATATGTTGGTTTACACGTCTTCTGCCCAGAGGATGTCCAACAGCTATTGTTAAACAACCTGCCTCTGCTATCAGAGCATGCTGTTAAGTCATTTGAATTCAGTCAGTCACTTGTTACAATAAGAGATATCAGTCGGGTGATTTATGCAGGTAATCTAAGACGAACAGTACAGTTGTAATTTGACAGCACCGTTCTGCACATGTCGCTCGAAGCTATAGCCGGCTTAGTGTGGTAGGGGCAACTGGAATTCGTGAATTCTACAAATGATCATGTAACATGCGGTATGTGTGACGCGGTGGGCTCTATTTACTTGGTGGGCGAAGGTTATCTACATGGTAGGGACGTAACGAAGAAGTACAAAGTTCATTTATACAAGCCCACGGGTGACGAAATCCAGGACTGCCGTTACAAGGTGAACAATGTGAACAGCGGAATGTGCCCAGTCTCAGAAGCTGAGCATGTCGAATCATCAGTTTCTGCCGTCCATACTCAATTCCGGTTGGCGGAAACAAAGAGCTGGTCATCCCTTCATCTGCCAGTAAAGTATAAAAGAGGTTACTAAGAGTCTTGGTGGTGGGACTCGCCTTCCAGGATGGGGACCGCATGATCCCCTTGTGCCCGATTGAAGACGCTGTAAGATATTGCCACCAATTCATGTGAATGACGTTCTCCTCATCATTTTCTATTCAGATTACCTCAGTGAGTACTTGAAGGTGTAGACAACTCGGAAGGATTATGGTGGACAAGCACCAAGTCCTCTCTCTATTCACTTTTATTCTTTTCTTCAAAATAAGGTTTTCAAATAAATGAGGCAGTGATGCATTAGTGTTGAACACTGATGCGATGCCCTCGATGATGATGATGATGATGATGATGATGATGATGATGATGATGATGATGATGATGCTGTCGACGATGATGATGATGCTGGTAGTTCCTTACTGACCGTTTCCACGCGCATGTTTAACATAGAGCGGAACAGACGTGGTTCTCCTTTTCTGCAGAAGAGATAATCCAGCTGGTCACTGGCTTTTTTCTCTATCTTCTGGGGCACACCTGAATGTGAAAGTGGGTTGTTTAAGAGTCAGAAAGATTTACATACAACGGTTTATGGATATTCTTGAGATCATCAAAGCATAGTGCACTCCAGAACACGACCAAGCTTAGCTTCTCCAGCGGATCAAGTACAGCTCAGCCTACCAGCTCATACACCACATCTGGTGGGATCTAACTGTAGATTGTCCTGCATCAGATAACAGGCGCCAGTCTGGACTCGGCCAGGTCAGCTGTACGTGGACCCGACAACATACAGCTGAGGCATGGCTACACGCAGAGCACAAAGTCACCACTGCGCCTGCTAATTCAAAGCTTCTGTTTACGACATACTTGGTTTGAAGAGGAGAGTTGATTCAGTCTGCGAAATCGGCCTTGTTTCACACAAAGACCTAAGTTTCCGCTATCTTGGACCCTGTTCTGAGCTCAAATATCTTCGTTAATGGGGTACCTGTGGATAAGCTTTCAGATGGTGACAGACACAGGTTACTGTCGCCAAACTTTCTAAATATGGAGCCGATGAATTCAGACACTTCTGTTTTCCCGTCAACCTTATTTTATATGTGCCCACCAGGCTTTGTGATTATCTGGCTCGCTTGCAGACTAGAGAATGGTAAAAATGTCTTTGCGTTGCTTTTATCGATCCCTGATTTATTGCAGCTGTACTCAAAAGAGCAACGAATGAACGACCAAATTGATAGGGAACGTGAGCTCGTACTGGATAGAACGGAGATAGTGAGCGTGCATGATTAATCCCAGTCGAACTGTCCATATAGCGTGATCAGCATGGTTAGCGGTGGTACTGCGGATTAGATGTGTACTCAACTTCGTCGTCATTTAAGCAGTCCAGGTAAATCTCAGTACGCCAATAAAGCATCTGGACTACCAATCCAGCTTCCAAGGACAGTTTAACAGGTTGATTGATTAAGTCTCTCTACCTGCTGCTGAGACGTAGAAATATATTGCCAAAGATTCTTCGATAAAGTGTGAAAGGACTGTCATTAGTAAGCTATATGTTCCCTTTGCTCTGTTCCTTCTATGCTGTCCGCAATCCATGTGTCCAATGGGAAGCAGCATCGATCGACTATCGATCGACTGCCTGTGTGTGCTGCACTTGAACATCTGACTTATTTTCCCTCTATTTGCTGCAATGTATGGGATCAGATATTCTAAACTCAGACTAATACTTCCTTGTCTATCCCCAACTACCTCTTCAGAATACTTGCGACACATGATATTCCATGTTTTACAAACTATCTTGGATGTGGTTTTGAACACTTTTGTACATTTTATCATCCATAGAGTGGTCTAGGTCTGTGGATTCCAACTTCCTCTGTAGTCCACTACATGTGTGGTGAAATAAATGAGCCGGCAAGATTTACCTGGATATACTTGAAATAAGAGCTGTAACATTACTGAGTAGGAAAAAATCACTTTCGCATAAGCGACAGATTTCAAAAATGTCCCGTCTCAAGCTCTCGATGAAAGTTGCGCTCCGGATTGTGTTGTCATGGGAGGTTAATCCAGGCGATGATCTGGGTTATTCCTTTGAAAGTATCCCGCCTTTGGTAGAGGTGATGCACCCAAGCAGAGAACAGCAGTCTTCAGTCGCAGACGAGCCGTGTGAGAAGCAGCGCAGGCGTGCCAGTAAGCGGGCTGAAGTGAAGTGTCCAATCACAACAAGGTCAGCATACCGTCCAATCACTGCTCTGTGAAGGGAGTATATATATTCGCATGGACTGGTTGATGCGGATAAGCTCTGTGGCTCACCATGGCAAGTCACCCATCGTCTGCTAGCTTAAAACAGTGCTGCTCCATAACGCTCCCACTAAGCTGAGATACCAACCTAGATAGACTTAAATGCAACCAGATACCACAAACTCACTCATCTATCGTGTTGTGAAAATCTCGCGTTCTATTCAGCTACTTCATCTTCTGTTAGGTTGTGATGATTCCTATTTGGTACCCGCATTAACTGTTCATTTCATACGGTTACAGTTTTTCAGAGTCACCTGCCTCATTTTGGCAACCATATTTATCTTGGCCCAACCGGGCATCGGAATGCGGAGGAATATGGTTAATCATGGAGTTGATGACGGCGAATGGTTTGCACTGCCCAATCAGGAAACAGGACACGGATGTGAGTGTCGCGTTTTATCTCGTTTATTCAACAACTGTCAACACATATCGGATTCTCTGTTCTATATGGAGACAGTTTCGAGTTTTGCTTCACACGTGCTGGCCACAACCACACCCGGTCGGTGCTGTGGTGTCCGGCAAACCAATCACGTCGCTGAAATTTGAAGAAGCCCGTCAGCGTGCGCTGGTGAAGTAGTAGTGGCACGTTCATCTCGAATATCAGATGTCCGGATTTTGAACACCGGGACGGCCAAGTGTGCACACCACTGATGAGTTCCAATAAGAGCGAAATTCGAGTTTAGTGCTTCCTCCCGATGGTTTGCACCCACTAGAATAAGTGTTCCATGACGGAATGAGCACTGTTCACACGAGAGTTGTGCGGACGTGAATTATGGATTCCGGCGAATATAGTCACGATAAAATTTTTGTGGAGAATAGTACATTTTCGGGGTCCTTGATGGGACAGGGCATATAGCTGTATCCCTTCTTGGTACACCGAATTTATCCTCACACATGCCTTAAAGTTCAAGACTGATGCGGTTTAGAGTGACGATTTTTATCAAGACCGACCCCCACTGCGCGGTAGCATCAAGAGTTTCCGCAGACTTTGACGGTTGCAGATCTTACCACTGTCGTTCTTTGTTCGTAATGACACTTCCTGCTGCAATTCAATACTGAACTCAGTACACAGACATTTTAATCACTAAGTGACACAGTCCATTCAACGCAACTGAGTGGACGCAAGACAGCATTGTCGCAGGTTCATCTGGATTGGTGATTCTGGAAGACAACCGTGATATAAACCACTCAGATGAACCAATTTTCCAGTAGTTCGGTTCTTCCAACTGAAGAAATTATAGCTCCAATTTAGCTAGATTATACAAAATTCTACTGAATTAGCACCGATGACAGACCAGTCGACCTACCAATTGCTCTGCTACTTTGTGGGTTCCAGAGTTATCTCGCTGGTTGTACATTCCTGCCAGGTCTCCTCCACTAATTCAATAATACAGAACCAACGAAATCCACGGAGCTTGAACGCCGAGCTATTGTGTTCGGAGATATTGTGCCCTCAGGCTATCTTTTACGCGCATTTGTTCACCAAAACCTCGGTAGCCATTACGAGCGACCATTGCACTCAGACTTCGTCTGCTTGCTTCATGAGCAGTCGCAATTTGATTCATACTTATTCGGTTTGGTATCCAGTCACGATCAGACCTTAACTGCTAACGGTCCAGTTAGGTAGCACAGCTTCAGAGAGTACGATAATCTGCGAAATACGCTCTTTTGCATACCGGACGTGGGCTGTCTGAGAGTTTTCAGTAACCTTATGAGTAGTGTATTACGTCGATACAGCAATCTATTTTGGGACCAGCAGCTGAAACAAATGATTTGGATGCCTACTTCGAAGACCGTGATTACAGGTGCAGGTATCCTGGTCGAGCAAGGTTACAAAAAGATGTCAGGTAACGATATACATCCTGCTCCTTCTAGTCCATATTGTGACCCCCTCATCGGGGGGGGGGGGGTTAATTTTCTCGGATTTTTTCATTGACGACTTATGGTGAACATCTCGAG
Source organism: Opisthorchis viverrini (assembly GCF_000715545.1). Classification (NCBI taxonomy): domain Eukaryota; kingdom Metazoa; phylum Platyhelminthes; class Trematoda; order Opisthorchiida; family Opisthorchiidae; genus Opisthorchis; species Opisthorchis viverrini. The sequence goes on along the minus strand of NW_008752188.1, from coordinate 185,831 downwards.
ATACAAACCACCTAAAGACCTCAAATGCTGTTCGGTGAGTACGACAATTTCAGCGTCTCTCGGAGAAAAAAGTGCAGAACTTAACCATTAGTTTAGGGACATAGATACACAGGCCCTGAAAAAGCTTTCGTAAGTGAGCCCATTTGTGTTAGTGCCGGCCGTCAGTGGATCAGCTACTTTGCCCCAAAATAGAAGCGTTCTCTTAACCCAGCAAATGCATCGTCTCTCGGAGTTTGTTGCGCTGCCCAGTGTTGTTCCTGTCATCGAGCTGGAATTTTATTGACATTGTTATCCCTTCTCTATACTGTTTTAGTAACTCAGGTGAATCCATCGCGGGTACCACGGTCAAAAACGTGAAACTGTCCTGGACTGTGGTGGTCAAAAGCAATCCAGGCTGAATTAACATGTTCTAGCGCACAATCATTTTTATTGCTGGCACTTGTCGGATCTCACACTTTCTCATTAAAAAGGACTATCTTTGATCGGATGACTGAGGCTTCCCAGGAAGAGAGACACTCCTTAATTGACGAAATACGTTCATTTGGAAATTAGGATGTTGTCGACGGGGAGCTCGACTGAATCCCAACTGAATCAGTAACCTTATGGTTATTGTGTTCGATCAAGCCCTTCAGAAGCGAATTCTCATTTTTGTTTGTGCTACACGAGCCTGAAACTATATGTTTTGCAGACGTTTGCAGGCCAGAGAACAAAAAGTCGGTCCGAAATAACTAAAATGCCGAAATCATTTTTTAAACACTCGTCTCTTTGTGAAGTTGAGTGGTAAACGTCCTAAACTCACTGACTTCTGAATGCCGTCACCGGAAACCACTGATGATTGGACGTTTAACAACCTTGATATTTTGAAGTTTTTCCTCGAAAATGGATGACATCTATGGTACTGCGTAAGTTTCTAAAAAAAAATTTCTTCATTTGCGCACGTTGGAATAATCATTTCGAGGTGAACTTGAGGTGGACGGAAACTGGGGTACTGATGAGCATCAAGAAGGACTAATCCGATCTTGGGTTGTCCAACAGTTTTCAGAAACCTTATAAGTAGTAGTGTGCTTCGTCAAGTGTTATGCATTGTGTAGTAGTTCTGTTAGGCTTTTCGGATTCGTGACAAGTGCGTTTTCATATACGCAACCCAAGCTGACAGACCTGCAAGCTAAGTGTATGGGAAAGCCAGTTGATTGCACACACACCTACGCGGTGAGAATCGCAAGTTGCCTGACGTTCCAAGTCTAATGAAGCAACGACGGTGAGTTATATGGACACCGCGTTAGCACGAGAATCATGATAACTATCCTATGGTGCCCTAAGTATTCATTTCACAGCTTAGATAGACTGTAGTATTTCCACACACAGTATCCAATCTTCGACGCTGGTGGTATAAAACCTGAAGCAATCAGCGTTTCCCAAAAGACAGAAGATGAAACCCTGACAGTAGAATATCTGCATCAATAGACACAATGTGTTCGAGACACTTGAAGCTCTACGTCAAAAAGGCGTCTGACTTTCAACTTCTAAAAAGAACCTGGTGAGCCAACTGTTTGAACAGCTTCAGAGAGCCAACAGATCTCTGTCTCGTAACCAACCTACAAGTTTCATTAAAAAAGCTGAGTAGCACATAATATGAAGGACGTAACGACATGCATGCGGACTTTAATCCTACTAAATCGCCAAAAAGTCGCGTATCGGTGCTGGAAAGTCACAGTATACCTCGTTGCTATGTGCACATGGGATGGAGTACAGGTTGTGCGGTGCTTCCTCTAGGTGTTCTACCAACCCCTATCCCCATGAAAGTCTTCAGAAGCAAAGTATTGATCAATTACATGCTCGACAACATCTGACTTTTTGAGACTCATGCAACATATTGAAGAGTATATTTTGCCCTCCTCGAAGAAAACTACTCATGAGGTTACTGAGGACTCTTCGACAGTTCACCACTAGTTTCGTTCTTCTTGTGGCTAATCAGGATGTCGCGATTCCCAAGTTTCCGTCAGCCTCATATTCTGCCTGAACATATTCCGCCTTTCCTCGCTCTCTATTCATCAGAATAATACATCTGAGAAAATTTTCCTATATGTGTTTAACAGACTACTTGCGGTTTCTATAGTTTTTTGCGTTGTCTTTGATAATTTCACCCTTCAGTGGTAATTCTGGGGGGCAGCCAGGATGCGATTGTCGATCAATATGTTCACTGAAATTCACCCACATGCTCGAATCTAAAGTTTCAACAGAGTTTCGAATGGACTCTCGAATAAAATTTGCTTTGTCTTGTCAGGCCTTCGCAGTCGGGAGTTATGATACAGGTGAAAAATATTGATTCGGGTACGGACAGGTATTTTTCTCCCGTGTTTTATAATAGTAAACAACATACTGGATAATGATGTGAGGCTCAACAGTTTTTCAAATGTCTTCCTTGGAAGGAAGATGCAACACTTGTACCCATTACATCAGAAGAGGGTGATAACAGGTCAGATTACTATTACACGAGATATGCTCCGATATCCAACGATGTGGGGGGTCGCTTCACAAGTGGACAATCATCGATCAGTCTGCGGTCCTTTAGACAGCTAAGCTTCATCAAAAGATAACGGGGTTCCTCAGATTTCGCTGCACTAACTATCAGTGAGCAGACATTTCCAGCCACCATGGGCGAAGGGTGCTTTGCCGAGTCCACGCGTGGCGCGTCGATTGCCAGACCCTTCAACAGGGTTCATAATTAATCAGACTACTTACCAGTAGTCAGATGATTATCCGAATTGGACTACAGCTTTCAAGAACAAAACAGCTTGGATTTGTTTCACTGTTAGCATGCGCGATTGCATTCGTTCAGACCTTTACAGCCCATAAACCAGGATGATCTTATGACTTGATCTGCGTCAGTGCCCAGTTGGGGTCACTAGAAACGGTCAAAAATTTTGTTAGGCTGAGAAAATCCATGCGAATATCTACTATTATGCGTTCGGTTCGTTACGCATATTTGTGTTAGTCTCAACCAGTTTTGTCTTTCGTTTTACAGTATCACAAGAAGAGGCTTACAACGACGACGGATGGGGCTGGATAGATGTGTGATCAATGGTTATCTTCAAGACGAAATACAATTGGATGGAAAACCGTTTTTCTCGCTTTCTGCGCTTTATTTTACTTCGCTTGTCGATAGTCTAGCCTGGATGGGGAAAATCTGGTGCACAAAATACCCTAAAGGCAAAGCGCTTTGTCTGTCTCTTTGTTTTCAAACTTAGAAAGAGCAAAATTTCGAATCATAGAACATCTGACACGAATCACTGTTGGTCTCTGAAGTGGAACTCGAAGGGGAAGTACTGAGACAAGTTCGGTACTTCTGTAGCCAACCTAGCTTAATACCCCAAGCTTAGTCACTTTTTGTAGCAGAGCAATGAGTAATCGTTGCTGAATCGATCGATGAGGTCGGTAACAAATGAAGTCAGCTGACAGTTCCGTTTGTCAATTTGAATGAAGATCAGGTGACAGAGTTCAACAAATGGATTTAGCGTTTGCATGGATACTCGCCATCTGAGTTCTGGGCGAAATCTGCTAGTAATTGGATGGATAAAAGAGTTCTAAAGAGGTGAGAAAACGTAGTCTTGGTGTTTCGGTGTCTCCATGGCTACTCCTTCCCGATTGGTTGCAAGGAGTCACGTTCTGAAGATGAGGTTTCTTGAACAGAATGTACAGTAAAGCAAAACTCTCACGTTGAAGGGAATCACTAATGCTTTTCCTACAATGATTTTGAAAGAAATGCCCCATTTTCTACCTGTGAATAGGCTAGTGGGACCTCGGTACATCTGGTCATGATTATACCACATGTTCACCGCTTCAAAACGCTGCCTAACTTCCGATGCTTCAGAATTACAAAAGTACCACACTTTGGGGAACCCCTTATTCCGAATCTTATTTTCCAACAGTATTTTGCAACCGATAAAAATTCACAAACTAATTTCCAGGATAGCTCCATCTATTATTTGAGTGGCATGTGAGTGTAGAGAGTAGATACACTAACGTGGGTGTTATAGGCCACAACACGTGACAGACAGGTTAGAAAACAACCTTATGAGTAGTACATTACAAATATGTACATGTATCGGATATTTCAAAATATCGCAGCGACTGAAACATGAGGTGGCCTGGTGCAGCACATTCAGTTTCCTGAAAACATCATAAACCAGAGATTCAGCTGGGTTCCAGGTGAGTCTCTCGAAAGAACAAAATTAGTTTGCCAATGAGTGTATATTCGCTAATTTCGTGCAATTTAGTTTCAAGTAGAACATAAGGTTGACGGAAACCCGGGGACTGCGCCTACCTGATGAGCACCAAAGAGGGCGAAACCGATCATGGGCTGTCGATGGATGTTCAGCAACCTTATGAGTAGTACATTACAAATATGTACATGTATCGCGATATTTCAAATATCGTAGCGACTGAAACATGAGGTGGCCTGGTGCAGCACATTCAGTTTCCTGAAAACATCATAAACCAGAGATTCAGCTGGGTTCCAGGTGAGTCTCTCGAAAGAACAAAATTAGTTTGCCAATGAGTGTATATTCGCTAATTTCGTGCAATTTAGTTTCAAGTAGAACATAAGGTTGACGGAAACCCGGGGACTGCGCCTACCTGATGAGCACCAAAGAGGGCGAAACCGATCATGGGCTGTCGATGGATGTTCAGCAACCTTATGAGTAGTACATTACAAAGATATAAAGTTATCCCTTTTTGTCCCCGTTACATACAATTCGGAGAGCAGTAGATGCGGTCCAAAACTAGAAGTCCAACAGTCGTCTGAGGATGGAGCTGGCAGACTGTTTCGGCCGGAACTCAGTCAGCCAGTCAGGTGAATAACATAAAATTAAACCGAGAGCCTTTCCCGAAGCTTTTACGGTTGGGAGTTACGTCTTCGAGTTGGTCCCTCACGGTTTGGGGTGAAGAGCCCACAACGTTTCCTTTTTGGGTCACCCTTTGTTATATGTCTGATTTAAATCAAATCACTGCGACAAACCAGGTAAGATAGAGGGAACATATAGCTCAAATCTCGAGGCCCCAGGTTAGATCTAGGATCAAAACTCCAGGCTTTCTTCAGCAAATCGGCCTCCGATTTCCAAAGTGGGAAAGATTCAGGTTGTCTATACTCCCGGATGGTCACACTAGGGACCGATAACGTTTTGATGAATTTTTGTGTCATATTCGAAAGCAATTAAACGGGCACCGGTGGTCGAAGCTACTTTTCTGGTGGTGTCGGTCGCACACTTGAGGTCATGTGCCACTGCCTCGTCAAGACCGTTCGCTCATTAGGCTGTGTTTAAAAATTTCTCATCAATGTGCCAAAATTGAAACGGTACATCTGCCGTAGCTCAGATCAGGCATGAGAGCACATCAAGGGGTTTGAAAAGGTCCGCTAAAGGCGCATACTAAGTCTGACCTACCGTTATTAATTTCAACAGTGATTTGTCGATCGTGTTGTCGGCAATCCACGGCCACGATCTCCCTTGAACTCTTTGAACGCATTACACCCTATCACATGTTTACTGAAGTTTACGTAAATCACGTTCGGGCGAGTCTCGACTTGGTTACACAAACCCTCTTTTCAGAGAATCGGGAGATTGGGGACACAGAAGTGGCATTCAGCAAGTTGCCTCCGACCACTAGGACCAGGCTACTGTAGGTGATTTTCCAACTCAAATGTCTCGCATAATTTTGTACACAAGCCGATGATTGAAAAGGCAGTGACCTTGAAGTCCTCTAAAATGAGCTTTCATTGAATTGGAAACAAGCCTCTTCATTTGAAGGCAAACCTCCAGGAGAACATAGGGCAAAATTCATGAGGTCCTGAGGTTGAGGGATAAGGCTGCTGAATGGGCTGTGAGCATGCGCCTCACCAAACTGCTGAGTTCTTATCCAGGAGGAAGAGGGATGGAAGTTTCCCATCTGTACAGATGAAGCCATGTCATCTAGCGAGCACATCCGCCTTGGTTGCATATGCCGGTTCCTTCCAGAATCAGTGCTTAATTTGGCTCACGTTTGAGCTAGACAGACACGCGTTTTGGAGTCCTGCCGAGTGTTACTCGAATTGTACCCAGCGAACAGGTTCTTCCACTTCCACATGTAGGCCTTTAGCTCTTAATCAATAAATGCTGGTTCCCTGGATGTCCTAAGACTGCTGAAAGTGAAAAGGAATTGATCCAAGTGACAATATGACGATCGCCAAATTCAGTCAGCCAGACATACCGGTGATCCACTCTGGAACGTCTTTTGGGGGAACAGTCAAGCCATCAAACGAAGAGGTTGGCGTGTGCATTAGAACATAGGTTCAAGATCAATCAAGAGGGGCTAAGGTATTATATTATTGAGCCTGAATTCAGAAGCATGGTTGGCTAACTTTGTAACGTAATACTCATAAGGTTGCTGAAAATCCATCGACAGCCCACGACCGGTTTCCCCTTTTTGGGGCTCATCATGTAGGCGCAGTCACCGGGTTCCCGTCAAACTTATGTTCTACTTGAAACATGAGGCGGCCTGGTGCAGCACATTCAGTCGCCTGGAAAGATCACAAACGAGGGATTCAGCTGGGTTCCAGGTGAGTCTCTCGAAAAAACAAATTAGTTTGCAAATGAGTGTATACACGCTTGGCTGAGTTTGAAGTCCGAGCCCAACTTGAGGCCAAGTGTGAAAAGATGTATCGAAAGCAGCACGAAAGAATTGCACATGGTTACTGAAATTATTCAGAACCGCTTCGATGAATCCACGTGCACTATTGCACGATTATTTTGAGCGTAAAATAACTAGAGGTTTCGCAATTGCGGTGGACGAGTTCAACGATCAAATTCAGATCCATCGATCCATCAAAAATCTTCTCTTAGGTCACCATTACGCAACACATACACGACGAGTAATGCAGGATGATTTCACCTGCTCTCATAGGATTCTCGTCTGACGCGATATATCAACCTGGTGTCACAAATTGGGAATGACCACCAAACCTCAGCCATTAAATCGAGGTTAAGTTCAACAATCATACAACCAACCAAACAAGACTTGTTCCTCAGAGTGCGACCATTAAAACAATTTTGTACCATTTATTGTACGAGTTATTTCTAATCCAATACAACCCGACATCCCTCTCTCCCTGCGATTCCGAAACACCCGTCACAATCAGGCACCGTTTCCTTAGGGGTCACTAGTGGAAACGAAATTTCGTTGTCCATATTTTGTTTTCTTTGGTCGGCACACCTTCGACGAATTGGTCACACAGCAACTGCTGGCGTCCAATTACGTCCAGACACGATCCAACCACTGATTCAAACTGATGAAGAACATGGTCGGTCGCATTCCCAGCACATCCTGGTCGCCTCGAACCGCTCAAAGCCCAACTGCGTTCGGCCTCCAGTTCTTCTGCATCCGCAACATTCTCGAAATCCTCCAGGAATGTCCGCGCATACCCATGCTTCAAAGGTTGTAACCACGGGATATTTACCTGTATCTTCGTGAGGGAATCAAATGAAGGGATGAAAACACTTCACAAAGAAGTCGACTATTAGCAAAAATACAACTAAGCGGTTAAAAGCTGTTGGACAGGAAAGTTAACCTCTCATAGGCACATATTTTT
>NW_008752188.1:173422-176480 GCF_000715545.1 Opisthorchis viverrini | reverse complement strand
ATGCGTGCTGGTCTGATAAGGTGCCTGAAGGACCCCTCACAAGTGTACTTCAAACAATGTCCATAGTGGATCCCTTACAGGTGCAATTCAAAGGGAACACCAATGGGTCTTTGATACGCATAATTAGAACAGAAACCGTATCGGAGATTCCTTATCGAACTCAACTGCCTAAAGTGATACACACAGATGTGCTAACAAACCTAGCTAAAAACAACAAAGCCTCCAGAAAGCTCAGCATCTTGCAATTTGTGTTGCGAAAGTGCTCGACTCTCTGAGATTTGTTTAATTCGCACTACAAAATAGAAACTTATTTGCTCCGGCCAAACACTGCCATCAAGCCGAGTTGGTGCAGCGTTTTGCGACTCCGTTATGGATAATTTCTGTTTGAAGATTCATGGATTCAGCAGCCTGACTCGGAACATTTGAAAGTCGCTGAGTTCCGTGGGGTTCTTTGGGATTCTGTTCGCAGTGTTTATCCAGTTGGCTGTGGACATATGCACACACTATTATTGTTTAATCTCACCCAGAGAGATGATACCAATGAACATGACATGAAAGCTAGCATTACGGTGTTTTTGACCAGTATATCTAAGTTCCCTCTGGTGTGCCACAAAAAAGGCTCAGCTCCCTTGAAACTGCTGACGTCATATGGGCTGCTGTCTGAGTGCTAGGCGGGATATGAGCAACACATGTGGCGCAAACGGATCTTTGATCGAATGCACTTCGAAACAGACTACTACTAATCGCTGTGTGCAAACCGGTTTTTCAAAACGACATATCTAAGGAGTGCGCTGGCCTAGGGGATGATTCAAAATCCGGCGCGTAGGAAATCTGGCAGAACATTTTGCTTTCACGATATTCAGTGGGCCATTGGAGGAAGCTGTTCACCTTGAGGTGAGACGAGCACCTCTGTGTATTCGTCACGTTGGATCACCACGTTTGAGTTGTTTTCCTCATACAGGACTAGCTACTAATTCCCGTTTCCAGTACCACATAGGCTGCAAGTCAGGGGGTCAATACACGTTGTCATAAAGAGGCCGATACTTTGGTACAGAAAGCTACAGAAACCGAATAAATCACACCTTCACCAGATTGAATAGAGTGTTTCGATGCGTGCAGTACAATGTCGAACATGGGATAAGCCCAGACACGCTTTTGCATAAAGTCCCCTCTTTGGTATTGATCGGTATTGGTCAGATGGATGCCAGTTTTGGAATAAGCCAGTGGGATGTGGGCATTAACTATTTGTGAATTGCGGAAAAATTAGGTCCGTAAGTGAACCCTTATAAAGTGATAAAACGCACCCAACCGGCAGTCAGATCAGCTTACCTCTTTACCACAAATGAATAGAATGCGGGTGAGAAAAACTCCCTTCAGCTGGTCAGTGGTGAACGCTTTTCCAGGCTCATTTCGAGGTTGTTTATCTGGGGATCCGATGCCATTTACTTTCCTGGTAGCCGACACTCTCAGGCCGATCAGCTTTAGGGTTCCACCTTACGTTGCCTGAACTAATGTCTAAACTGAGGACGGAGTTCAACAGATGCCCCCAGTTGCATACCAGTTTGGTTTTTGCGGCAGGCTCACCTGAACCTTGGCTGAATTTCTCTTTTATGATGTTATTCAACAACTGATGCAGCATATTCAATACATTTGTCGAATTTCATGAAAGTAGGACATAAGTTTGACGGAAAATCGAGCACTGCACCCATCTAATGAGTCACAAAATGGGTGAAACCGGTCGTGGAATTATCAACAGCCTTGTGAGTAGTATGTTACTTCCAGAGAATAAAGTTGTTCATATTTGTCATTGTCACCAACTGGAGCATACTTTTGGACAAAAGTTTGGATTTCCAAGTTATCTATCCAAATCATCTGCCATCNATAGGCACATATTTTTAAAAACTGAATATTCTCACACATTTTCTTTAAAATTCATGCATACACATTGACTGTTGCACAACAGCAAACGAACACTGCAAAGCAGTTTCCAGGTTCCGCCATTAAACTTCACCTTTCATTAGATGCGGGGCTGAGATATAACATGATCACAGACTACTCCCATGCTTCATCAGTAGTATACATCGCTACATCTGTAGTACTCAATTTCTCTTACAGAAAAGAGGACGAAATTCGTCTCATCGGCCCTCTCTCTTATTATATATTCGAGAGCAGCCGATTCGCTCTGTGTCCGTTGCCTTCGAAATTATTGTGGCAGCTTTCATCACGGCCGGCTTTCCGTTATCCTTCGCTCCAATTTACTCCCGGGATCACTTATTGTAGGGAGTCTGACAAGTTGGAAGCAAATGAAACATACTCATCAAGTCTCTCCGTTGTCTAAAGTGCCATAGACGGTGGCATATAAACCAGAGTTTTTGAGCACACGTTTCGGCGTATGTACGGTAGACAACTCCGTTCATTTTCTGGCTTCTCGCGCGCTACTCCACCCCGAGCCTACGGCTTGCATTACTGCTTCGTCACATTGTATTCTGTGTTGAGTTTGTACTGTATGCGCCTGCTATAGTGTAGTGTAGTATGGTACGGTGTAGTGTAATATAGTGTAGAGTAGTACAGTGCTGTTTTGTATTGTCGGATTTTGTTGAACTGCAACGCAGTGTAAAGTATCCTACTTTATACGTTACTTGTATTTTGTATATGGATATGTAAATGATATGCTTCACGCTGTAGATATTCCAGAGTGTGTCAAGGAATAGGTAAACCACCTTGGGAGGTCAACAGTGCGGAAAGTTAAAATCCGATCATGCTCTGATACGGGATCCGGGAACTCACTCAAGAGATTAAGTATCAAGTGTGCACAAGACGTCACATGAACCCATGCACGGTTAGTAGCGTTTCAGTCTCGGTTGTCTGTCCATGTCAAGAATACCAGCCATGGGATAACCAATTATCTTGATCCTCCGTACCTTGATATTTCTGCATCTCCATCCAATATGACGACTTACATTACTGATTAGAGAGCCGAGAGGAACCAGGTCCGATGGTGTAGTGGTTATCACGTCTGCTTTACACGCAGAAGGTCCCCGGTTCGAACCCGGGTCGG
>NW_008752188.1:171095-172905 GCF_000715545.1 Opisthorchis viverrini | reverse complement strand
ATCATGAACGAGTGATTCAAGTGGATTCCCTGTAAGTCTCGTGAAGACCCAGTAAGCTCTAGCACAGCCACGACTCGCACGTACCCACAAAAGGTGCCTGCCACAGAGGGTTAGGCTTGAATATCGATGGTGAGAATGAATACCCATCGTCATGTACCACCCATGCTATTTTGCGTGGAATGGATTATTCTGTTGTTGGATGCTCTCCCTAAACCGCATTAGATCAAGCTCCTGAAACTCCTTGGTTCCAAGTTCTAAAAGTTCATTGTAGGTCAATTTAGCACGGCAAAATTTGGGCATAAACTCTACATTCAGTCCGCTTCTCAGGTAGGATGCCTTCAAGGTAAACGCTAGTCGATTCGTGTGGTAATCCCGGTGGAAAAGAGCATTTTGGACGCCAACCACTGAGGTTAGTTCCGTTTGGTTCCCAAAAGGCTGCGCATTTCACCATAATGCACGGTCGTGAGCCACATCTAAGGTCCTCTACTGTTGATCCGTTGTTCGTCTCACCTTGAGGTGAGACGAGCACCTCTGTGTATTCGTCACATTGGATCACCACGTTTGAGTTGTTTTCCTCATACAGGACTAGATACTAATTCCCGTTTCCAGTACCACATAGGCTGCAAGTCAGGGGGTCAATACACGTTGTCATAAAGAGGCCGATACTTTGGTACAGAAAGCTACAGAAACCGAATAAATCACACCTTCACCAGATTGAATAGAGTGTTTCGATGCGTGCAGTACAATGTCGAACATGGGATAAGCCCAGACACGCTTTTGCATAAAGTCCCCTCTTTGGTATTGATCGGTATTGGTCAGATGGATGCCAGTTTTGGAATAAGCCAGTGGGATTTGGGCATTAACTATTTGTGAATTGCGGAAAAATTAGGTCCGTAAGTGAACCCTTATAAAGTGATAAAACGCACCCAACCGGCGTCAGATCAGTTTCGAGGTTGTTTATCTGGGGATCCGATGCCATTTACTTTCCTGGTAGCCGACACTCTCAGGCTGATCAGCTTTAGGGTTCCACCTTACGTTGCCTGAACTAATGTCTAAACTGAGGACGGAGTTCAACAGATGCCCCCAGTTGCATACCAGTTTGGTTTTTGCGGCAGGCTCACCTGAACCTTGGCTGAATTTCTCTTTTATGATGTTATTCAACAACTGATGCAGCATATTCAATACATTTGTCGAATTTCATGAAAGTAGGACATAAGTTTGACGGAAAATCGAGCACTGCACCTATCTAATGAGTCACAAAATGGGTGAAACCGGTCGTGGAATTATCAGCAGCCTTGTGAGTAGTATGTTACTTAGAAAGAATAAAGTTGTTCATACTTGTCATTGTCACCAACTGGAGCATACTTTTGGACAAAAGTTTGGATTTCCAAGTTATCTAAATCATCTGCCCCAAGTTATCTATCCAAATCATCTGCCATCTCGGATGGTGAATTGCTCGGAGCTGCAAATTCGGGTCAGGAGACTGGATCCCAAGACTGGATAGCCCAAGTGCACTGTGTTATCGGAGGTGCTGTGTCTGACGATACCGATACCAACGGGAGTATTTCCAAGGTTGTTTTAAATTTCTAAAAGCCGGTCTCATGGATCATTATCATCATCATCGACAGCATGACATCAGTGTTAAACACTGATGTTTCACTGCCGTACAACCATGATTTATTTGAAAGCCTTATTGTAAAGAAAAGAGTAATGGTGGACGGGGAAGGGACTTAGTGCTAGCTTACCACAATCATTATGAGGTGCCTATACCTCCAGACATTCACTCAGGCGATCTTGATAGAAACTGACA
>NW_008752188.1:134785-170878 GCF_000715545.1 Opisthorchis viverrini | reverse complement strand
ACGATTGTCGAACACCTGAAGACGTCTCAGGTCCGCTGCTCGAATAGGCCAAGTCTCACAGCCATACAACAAAACAGCCCGTACTGTAGCTTGATACACACGTCCCTTCAGATTCAGGGATAAACCATTCTGACGCCATAGGTGTCTCAAGTTATCAGAGGCGGCCCGAGCCTTGCAAATCCGTGCATTCACCTCATCTGTCACACTACAGTCAGAACTAATACAACTTCCAAGATACGTCAAACGCTCCACAACTTCCAGTACCTCTCCCTGGATTGTAAGTGGCGTGTTCAGTGACTGCACGTCCACAGGCATGACCTTACACTTTGTGGGTGCAAAGTGTATACCAAAGGACGAGATGACCTTGGTCAGTGCATCCAAAAACACCTGCGCCTTCTCCTCCTCTTCGAACATGAGAACGATGTCGTCTGCATATTCCAGATCGAGATGGTTTTCTTCATAGGCTATTTAAACACCAGGGTTTTGGAGACAATCCAGCGTTCGTCTCATTATTTCATCGATCACGAAGTTAAGAGGGAATGGAGTGTGCGCATCCCTGACGGACACCGCTTTGTGTACGGAAGCTTTTGGAGAGCTCTCCGTACACTCTCACACGTCCGGATAGGTTCAAGTAGGTCCTAGCCAACGCGGAAAACCTCCCGTTGCGTTTGTCATTCTGCCAGTACTTACGTCCACAATCAGCGCTAAAGCGCACCCCAAATTCCTATACGATCTTCTCCTGTAAGGCCACTATTCGCCTAACCCATGGTCTCGGTACTCAAAAGAATGACCCCAAGTGTTATCAAAATCATCAACTGATTCGGAAGACCTCCCGTCAGAAAAGTTCTATGCTGACAGTATGCTCAGATCGCTGAATGTTTTTCCGGGAGGACGTGAATTCAGAAACAATGCTGGATTAACTTGTTGCGCCTCAAGATAAATAGCTGCTTCCATGTGTGTAAGTTCGGGTGTTCTTTCAAGAAGGTTTTGCAGCTTTCGATATTCGTAGAGAACAAGGCGTGACCATGTAAGTGACAGCCACACTCGTTGTTCGCACCATTCGACTACTTCTGGGACACGTGAACGCTGAAGTCTATCTGAAGTCTATCGATTGGCCTTATGGAGAAGCTGGAAGGACAAAGCCTAGATGATTGTTTCTATGTAGTTCCGGTAGTCATCCAAAACGTGAACCGTACCTAGCCAGAGATTATATCCGCAAGTGACAACCAATCCGGTAGCCAAAAAAGAACATACTTTATTTTATGAATCCCGTTATGTTCCATCTGTTTTCCATTGTTCTTTCATCCGCCCAATTGGTTCGGTATTTCCTGCCAAGGTATGGGTTGGGTAAGTTTCAACACAAAGCAACTCGCGTCTAAAGTTTGACTGAAATCAATGGAAGTATGAAGGTATCGTTACGTGAACTTGGAGGTTCAGTCGGTAGACCCTAGATCTGTTGCTTTCATTCCCGTATTTGCAAAGTTGTGATGATAACAGATTAGTTTCTATCAATGCAAGCAGCTCAGGAATCGATAAACTGCAAAGAAACACAAAATCTGAACATAAGGTTACTAGCAATTTTCTAGTGAATCGCTCCTAATACATTTCAAGATGTTGAGGTCCCATGAACAATTAGGTTTCTGATGAAGAAATGTCTAATCAGCCGGCTATTGCATCAGGCTCGAATATCTACCTGTTCTGAACTGTTTTCGCGTCGACAGGGGGAAGCAACGGTGGCGAAACTCTCAACGGTAGTACGCGGACGCTGGGATAGTTCTTCCGCGTATGCGAAGCGAAGTACACGAACGAACAAAATACTTAGAACAGCATACTCTTCGGAGCGATGAGATGGGATGTTGTGCATTCTAGTGACTGGAAAATTCTTCAAAAGACCATCCAAAATCCAGAGCGCTTGGACTCCGCAACTGTCGATGACTTATGGCCAAACAAGCTGAGTATATATACTAGCTATCAAGTGGTCTGGATAAGGAAAACCAAGAAGAAGAAGTCCCAAAGATTTCAAACCTATTACAACAGAGACTCGTTGAGGCGATTTTGCGAGCAAGTTACTTTTTTGAGAGAGTGTGTTCTATCCAGTCAACCTACATGGCTCATCCAGATAGAATCAAGTACACGAAACACACGGGCCTGTATGACTTCTTTCTCCAAATGCCTTTCATGTTCCGTTTGTGTGTGCGAGTGTATTTACTAGGGTCTTTCAGGAGCACGCTATTCAAGTAATTAAATTTTATCATTCTTTCGGTGAATAAGTGGGTAGTACGTAGTTCGGGCTAGAATAGCGTCAGATTGCTCAAGCGAAGACAGAGATATGGGATTCAAGCAATACACATGTCATTCAGACATCTGTCCTCTAGCCGGATACGCTGAGGTATATCCGTCTTGAAATTGGTTCAGCTCCTCAGTTATCTGTCTCCTTGCCCTGGACTGCGAAATAAGTTATCCTGATTTGCCCTTTCAAAAGATAGTTTAATATTTAATAGTGTTTCCCTGAAACAGGTGCAACAGAGGAGAAGTTCTCCCTATCATCTCGATGCTCCGATCAAAACATGCCGCTTTTACTACCCTAGTTCTGCTTTCCAAACATGACTTCAATCAAAAACCAACTCGCTGCCGCTTACAGACTGAACTAGGACTGAGTCCACGCAACCTGTTCTGGTGATTGCAGCCTTCTCGTCGATTCTTTCAAGTAACGAAAAAATACAAAGGTGTGCTGGCAACTGGATCTTACGAAACAAATACAATCGCGCGTTCACCACCCGTGAAAACAAAATACTTATAAGGAAGGACGCCAAGTGCATACTACTGATGAAAGTCACTGGAGCGGAGCATGTCCTTCATTCATGAGGCAGTCATCCAAAAAGAGGGTCGGCATACCGCCTGTTCAGACTTTGGCTCAAATTCCCACAGCGGTGGCTCACGTTGTGAGCTGAACAGCTGATTGCATCATGGGGTATGGGTGGTTAGGATAGGTAAGTGGAACCACACAAACCCACTGTAATATTTATACTAGGTGAGAAGTGTTTCAATGAGCACAAACGGTCGATTCGTGAGCTGAGGAGAGAGTACGTGATGAGGCATTCCAGAGTAGTAGTCAAGATAGTCGGTTGACACATTCAGCCGTCTGTAGCAACTTTGATCGATAACCGGAACCAACCAGGCCCCGAAAAACCGCAAAACAGAGGGTCGTTTGAACACGTTTCACTCCAAGTTACTGGGGTTAGAGAATGCTCTGCAGTTAACTGGAAACAACCCTACTAGTAGCCGGTTTTTTGTGTTCTGCGCGCAGTGCACGTGACTAAAAATAGTCATGGCGGCTAAGAAACGCACGTCAGTTACCAGACGGAGGTTCAACAGGAAAAAGTAATTTTGCGAAGAAGTAGGGTGTTTTTCCGGAAATTTTGAAAAGGATTGCTACTGAAATACCAGTTTTATTTCTTGATGCTTTCTCATACGGTTATTCTATGCATGATAGTTAAAGTAGAATATTTTTTCCGCGTGTTCCCACCGTGGTAGTATTCACACATGAGGGAACGCTTCATTGGATGATCTAAACTGATAGTTTATACGAGGGAAAAGATGACAAACAGCTCAAGCCTTTCAAAAACTATCACACGTTACATGAAAGAATGAGATGAAATTATTCCCCCTCATCTTGTACCGATATCAACCTGCGACCTGCACATATGGGCCACCCAGAACCAGTACTGCGAGAGTCTGAGGCTAACGGAATGCCGAAGTTAAGGAACGGACACAGATGGTCTTTTTCCACAAACGAATTATGTGTTCATATTTTTACAAGGATTAGAAATCGGGAAGGCGATTCTAAGTGGCATAGCGGGATTCCATTTTGAACCGTCTTGCGGAACGTCGAGATATGTTTATGACCTATGTTTGCCATAGAGCAATCTTTCAGCTGGCGAGGAATCTTGTTGGCTCAGAATGGTGTAGTGTTTGGAAGCCATCCCTCAATCGCGACAGCGGTCAGTTTTATGACGCCCTTAGAACACCATCAAGAGCTGACATGTTACCTTCGTAAGCTTATCTGGGGTATGGTTTGATATATGGCTATTGAGACACTTTTGAAGCGAAGCGCTCTCTGGAAGGGCCGAATCCACAATCATTTTGGCTCACCGAAAGCCCACGAGTCTGCGATCTATGCTTGTGCAGAAAAGCACAGTCGCATTTAACTTCGTGCACGACAGAAAGGTTAGTTTGTGCGTTTATGACAACCCTCCGGTACTCATTTCGAAATGACGAAATCTCTGTTGAAAATTACCAGATCTCCTCACACAACCATCGGTCTATTGGTAGTAGCTCAAAGGTAGAATAATTTCACAAAACGGGTGGGGTCTTCCTCTTCTACGTTGCCACTCAATATGTGACTATACAATGTAACTTCCATGACTGAAAAACGAGCGACACTGAAGTCTGTCTAACTGCCAGTTAATCACACTGGTGCTCAGACTCCGGTGACCGAACGGTTAACTGTTCAAACTACCAACAGCGGGAAGGTTGCGAGTTCGAGACTCCCTTGAGTCTCGAGACTCCCTTGAGACGCCCACTGCTGATGACTCGAAACAAAGATGATGCAACTGTACAATCCTTCTTGGCTTTTCAGCACAGATTAGCTTCGTTGACCGGATAAAGTCTCAAATCCCAAATCCTCAGACAACCACAAACTCAATGGTTTTGGTAGACCATTGTTCGGGCTGGTCCGAAAAAACATTAGGGCGGCTGATATTTATATGAGGGGTTTTTGACCGCGCTGCCTAACCTCACCAGCCATGGAAGGACAGAAGTGCGTGGCTGCTAAACGGCATGCGATTCTTGCTTCATTTAGAAGGCCAAGCGCTTTTTGGTGTCTAACAGTGCCGCCACCTTGGCCAGTCCAGTTTTTCGTCCCCTACATTGCACATCCTAAAAATTTTATTGATTATTGCTATTGGATTCTCATAGCTTGATAGACTGGTGACCTGTGGTCTACTTCCGTATTGCCCCCTTATGAGTGGCTCCCGGCTGGCTCACCATCACCCGGGAAGTGTCGTTTTCGATTGGTCATCAACCCAGTTGATCAATCCAAAGTGACCCAATGACAGACCGTGGACGCTGACCTTCGATAGACGGATTTTCATTGGCTACTAAGAGGCTTGGTTTGCTGAATCCAATAGGCTTCCGATTGCCGGACGATGAATGAAATAAATTTACTTGAACTCAGATCACCACAGATTGTACCGCATTCGAGGAATGTTCCTTTGTCTCTGGACGGTGCTCATAATAACCTCATTGGTCTACAATGCAGATAGCTCGGTAAGTTCTCGAGATTTTTTCACCAATCGTTTTGCCATTCCTGCCACCCGATGAACTGGCGGTAAACTTGCTGTGTATTTTCTGGAGTTCAGAGTGATTGCGACGTGAACAGACTATTAATTCACCTTTTCTCGTTGTACACATTGTAGCTAACGGATGGTAAGTTTTATGGGTTACGAAGTAAACGAGGCTCCACGGTTGTGTAAGCACGTACGTACAACAGTGCTCCATCCTCTCTTGTCCACTTTCTTTTCCGACAGACAAATGTAGCGCTTGCCTCGATCTTGTTAAACACTGGCTAGTGCAGTCGAATGACAACTCACAGGGTATAAAGGAAATATTCGAGGTCACTTGTAGTGTCTACGGAAAGCAACAGAAAATGGTGAGCGATTTATCTGTGAGATGATGACCAAAGACATTCGAAACACAGTTTACCAGTTTTCAGTGTCCTGTCTGAATGTAGATAAATGACTAATACAACATTCTCGATCGATGCGCACTGCATTCAAAGATGGTAAAGCTTGTAGAAACTCCATTTCGATTTTACTCAACCTTCGCTATTTTTATCTTATCCAGTGTACCAGAGTTTCGAATCTCGTCATAGGCCACTTCAAAGCTCATGTGCAAGGACAAACAATCAAAATTTGTCAAGTGAGTAATTCAGTGGAGAAATCAGTCACTTATTCCGATTTTCAACACTGCCCATTCCCCAATTTCCATTCGGCTGTCATGAACCAACAACCTCCGTTTTAGGATAGCCATCTCTGCTGAAAGTACGTACATGTGACGAATGCAAACAGTACACGATTACTGTAGAAAGTACAGTTCATGACGCATCAGGATTATTCCTTGGTAGGATCTGTGATAGCTAGTGATGTTTCCGAAAAAAAACAGAAACTGAATCCCTATTAGGGTTTTGTGTTGAGTCAGTGAATGAATTCTAAAATTGATGACCTTTGTTTGCAGTAAATTTTTAAACCTTGTGAGCAACACTCTATAGAAAGTCGTTCGTACAAGTTAATTCCCGGAGGATTATGTGCCCTTTAGTATTGATTTCCATGAAGCAACTGTCAACCTCTTCATCGAACAACTTTCAAATTTATTTCCTCGTTTATAGCAGAGTCTTCATTCTCACGACATCTATGTACTTAAATATAATAACTGTTTTGCGCTGCTTTGTTCGTGTCAATCAATCTAAACTTGATAATTAGGCAGATGTGGATATCAAAGACCATGGGGGAATAACTGTTGGGTTCGATCGAGTCAAGACTGCATACGAGTAAGTTCCGGGCTGCTAAGGACCTTTCAGCACGATTGCAGTTACCGGACTGCACGCATATCGTATTCGCTAGGCGGTAGAATCACCCAGATCTGTATTGACAAGTGGGTGAACAAATGGGTTACTAAACTTTATGGTTTAAGCCGAACGTGCATTCAACAATAGCGCAATCGGTAGGACTATAAAAAGGGACAGTGAGGTAACGGGGCTTTGGATACGCAAAGCAAGTCGGTGTAAGTGAGTAGTATACGGGGATGACGACGCGGAAGATGTTCAGCACGTTCGGGAGGTATTTCCAAATAAAAACGAAACGGAAACTATCTGTAGACTTTACCAGACAACACGTATCGGAATAGAAATTTGCGTTTAGGTTCGTTTAAATTGGGATCCCAATAAGCGCCGTTCAATAAGATACAATGCAAATATAATTTTAAGAAATAGGGCTACCTGTGAAGTATAGTTAACACAGTGTCTTGTTTGCCATCAGGGGGGTCGGGCTCAATCCCCATGGAGGCCACTTTACCGTCAGAACAGACATGTGGAACAGCAAGGGAAGACGGATAGTTTCGAAATCCTGACATTATTAAATAGAGGATAGAAAAATCATGAGCAGAGAGCAAAGAAACCGGAGGACGAAAGTCAATAAAAGTAAAATGTCATTATGTTAAACAGGCATAAGTGACGCTACACCCGAATAGCCAAACAAATAGGAAAATTAACCACTGGCTGCCGTCGATTCACACGAGGAATCAACAATATGGGGATAAAGAAACACAGACAGGAGCTTCACAGGACTAGCCTCAATATCGTTTTAACAAAATGCTAGACAGGTGACGAAATGTGATACAGGTTTGATAACGCGAAGGGAGATCTACACCAGAACTCTGAAAAACCGATGTGAACCTAAAGCTGGACGACGCTGTCTACCACAAAATCGAGGAAATAATCAAGTTCGAGTGGAGTTTGGCGGAGCAGAAAGAATTTTGGTCCAAGCGATGCATGACGAAGCGGTTTAGCTAAACTGCCCACCCAAAATTCCATAATTGCCTACTCGTGGGCTAAGGAAGGCGGCTAAAGTCTGTCCAAACTGCCAAGTGAAATTCACGGTATCGTCGAAGTCAGACTGCGCTTTCTTGTGTATCTGGTGAAGCAAAGCGAAATTTTCGTCGGATGGAACTGTTCACATTCTTGAAAATGATCACTCTGTAAACGACCAGAATTGATCACCAGTAACTGTGAATTTGAGAAGTATATCGCTTTGCGTCTAATCCTAAAGTGCATTTGTTTAATTGATCCGGTGCGGTTCTTTCTGTATGACTCGTCACTGCGTGATACAACTCAACTAACTATGTATAATCAGCGGTCACATTTTAACTTGGATAATCTCCTTCTTTCTGTCCAAAACATCAATTCTGTGTTGGAGGTGAGACTTTGTTTTGCTAAAATGCACATGTTTATGAGATTCTCTTGGAAATCTGCGTGCATGATAAAACCTCAGCTGCCGAACCTGTCTCACATTAAGAGTTGCTGAGCTGAGAGAGGTACTCAGACTCACACATTACGTCCACCTTACAGTTGCCTTTTCTCTTATTGCATAACTCAATTCGACGTCGGTTCCTACCAGAGTTGTCCCTTCAAAGAAGGTTCCACGTCTAGATATAATACACTACTCATAAATTTTCTGATAACTTTTCGACAACCCACAACCGGTTTCACCCTTCTTTCGACTCATCTTGTGGGTGCGGTACCTGGGTTTCCGTCAACCTCATGTTCCACTTGAACCCAAATTACACGAAAATAGTGGGCTAGATGTTCAAGATGTTGCGATACGTTGTATAGCCGGGAACTAACTGGAGAGCTCCAAAAAGGGTAGAACTGGTCGTCGGCTGTCGAATAGTTTTCAGAAACCTTATGATTAGTGTATTGCATCTATAAAATGCATTGAAACATCAGAAATATCGTACCAACCGAAATATGAGGCTGCACGTTCAGTTGCTTAAAAAAATCGTGAACGAGATATTCAGCAGGGTTCGAGGTGGGTCTCCCGTCAAACCCAGTTTGTTGTTCAAGGTTCCCTGTCGTTTTCTTCGAGGCAGTAGTCCATGTAGACAGCGAGTAGACGGCGGCTGCAAAACGATCATCACTCAATCTTTTTCCTCGCCCAAAATAACCATCTTCCCAGTGAAGCCGTTTTCAATCCTAAGTGGATGAGGGCCACCTTTATGAGTAAAATCTCCAGATAAAAATCGTCCATCCAGGCTATCAAAACCATCATTCCGGGAGAACCAAGTATGCAAATCATTCTTTGCACGCCACCTCAGTTTCATTCCGCTCTATACGTTGTCGCTTCATGCAAACTAACCATCGTCAACTTATATCCTCAGCTTTAGAGCACCTGTAATGCTCTATATTTCCATAGAGCTGTATTTGTCGGGTGAAAATAGTAGGATCATCTTGCCATCCGTGTGGGGTTCTTATCAATCGCAAATCCGTAAACCTCACCGACATTGTCATCCCAACGCTGCACCACTATCGATAGGCAGTCAATGACGGTCGAACCTGAGGCTCTTAGACGGGATATCAGGAGGAAGTTGTCTACACCTCTGCTACAGCCAGAATGCGCGCTTGCTTCTGTCCACGGCAACACTCTCACAGCTTGTACGGGAGTACTGCATGGGATTTCTAGATTAATGCTGAGGAATGAGGGTAAAAACGACACTTGACGATGTTGGCAAGCACGGGATCGCAAGTGCCTCAACCAATGACCATAGTGCTGCATTACAAAAATATGAGAACTGTGACAAGGAACTAACTTCATTGAAGTTCACTTACAGCTTAAACATTTAGAACTGTTGAAGCCCAACGGACCGATACTCCCATGGACTGCAAAATTTACGTAAGCCAGGACAATCCATAAAGTCAGCTATCAGTACTATGCAATACCACATTCTTCGACATCTGGTAACTATCAGAGCGATCCAAGTGTCGTTGACTAGCTGGACTGGGGTGGAAGCCGAGTTTTTTTGGTTTCACTTTTTTGCCATCGAAATTCCCTCAAAAACAGTATTCCTTGCACTATCCTGCTGCTGTGGTATACACGACGTAATCATGTGATGACATCCACTAAGACGATGTCTCCATTTCTCCGGAAGTTATGACAAAGCTAGTTGCAGTAAAAACGTAGGGGTCAGTAAGAGCCACCTCAGCCTGCTGAAAGATTAACCGTCAAGATGGAAGTTTCCCGGACTACCGAATTGAACGACGGTTTACGCTACGAATACCGCTCCAACTTGAGATAGTCATTCGCTAATAATCGATCGGGTAGTGGCCTTGGATCATCTGGTACAGTGCCAGGAACTCAAGGATTTGCAACACATTCCTTCACTCATCGGTGCACTCATGAAAACAGTGGGATATTTGCAACATTGGTAGTAAAGATAATTATCCAAGAAGGAATCTTTACAAGGAGGTTTCATTCGTAAGCCAGTAACAGGGGCTGCAACACAGCCCGTGGAGATAATGCGTACGGGGAATGGAATGTCCTTCACTCATCGGTGCACTCATGAAAACAGTGGGATATTTGCAACATTGGTAGTAAAGATAATTATCCAAGAAGGAATCTTTACAAGGAGGTTTCATTCGTAAGCCAGTAACAGGGGCTGCAACACAGCCCGTGGAGATAATGCGTACGGGCGAATGGAATGTAAACCTTGGTCGCCCTTCGAAAGGAGAAATAAGGTACGAAATAGCCGTACTGAAACGTAAAAAGGCCTTATGGCACCGACGTACTTGTCATCACCATTACAGTATATGTTTAGTCCACGCTGATTTCGGGCAGCGTGCGCCGCGTTCTATTCAGCACCGAATGGAACGTGCCTTTGAATACGCCAGTGCACTGATTTACCATTTTGCCTAACCCTCCAAAGACCAGCGTGAATAAAACAACAGTCCGTTTTCATAAAGGAAACTACTCACAAGGTTTTTGAGAACTCTTCGAAAGCCCACGACCGGTTTCGCCTGCGATATCTCTAATATCGTGCCAGCTGAATCATGAGGCGGCCTATGTGCAGCACATTCAGTTGGAGGACATCGTAAACGAGAGATTCAATTGAGTCTCCCGTGAAAACCAAATTGATTTGTAAATGAGTGTATTCCCAATTTATCCAGTTTACTAGACATAACCGACAGCGCGCCTTCAAGGACTCATCAACAGTCAAATACAAGTCAGACAAAGTTGGCAAACACAAGAACAGGTAAATTCATCAATAGGTAAACCAGACATGTTTAGATTCATCAAACCAGTGACGTTACTTTGTCAGAAAAATCAATCTCCTGGTGTTACTCTGCGGAGCAACAAATGAACAGTGAACTTTGCTATGAGGTCCAGTTGCATATCGCAGTCCGATGAAGGCCATTGAATTATCTGCCAGCTGTCTCAAGGAATCATTAGTACCATCCTGCAACACCGTGCGTAAAACATGGTCACAGGTGGGCTGTTTGAACGCATCCAACAGAGTGTGCATTCTAACGGTATGCTTTTTTTTGGCCCAGGATAAATTCGACACCGTTTTCTTCGGATATCCAGCTCATTGCTCGTTTTCGGTTTTGGTCACTCAAGCTCACACATGATGAGAAATTTGGCATGCTTTTTACCTTTTCGCTTGCCGATAATACCACAGCACACGTGTCTGAAATTTGTCAGAGTATCCAAGTGTATGTGCGTCAATAACCTCAGCTCAAAAGCATTCACCATGGCTGTTATCACGGGTCTGTTGTCGTTGATTCATCAGAGTGGAACAGACTGGTTGGTAAACAAAACATCACTTCGGTCGAACGACGGCTGCATCGTTCTGAACGGACTGCAGTTGGGCATCGGTAAATCAGTCACTAAGCTAGCTACGCCTTACTCTTTTCTTCATAAAGGAAACTACTCACAAGTTTGCTAAAAACTCTTCGACAGCTCACGACCGGTTTCGCCTTTGTTGGGTTTCATCAGGTAGGCGTAGTCCCCGAGTTTCCGTCAACCTTATGATCTACTTGAACTCAAATTGGACTGTTTTCGAGAACTACACTCATTTACAAATCAATTTGGTTTTCACGGGAGACTCAACTGAATCTCTCGTTTATGATTGCTGGAGACTTCGACAGCCCACGACCGGTTTCGCCCTTCTTGGTGCCTATCTGATGAGCCCAAAGTGGAAGGACGAAACCGGTCGTGGACGGTCGAAGTCTTCAGCAACCTTGTGAGTAGTTTTCCCTATGAAAATATACTGCGATATCTCGAATATCGTGCCAACTGAATCATCAGGCGGCCTATGTGCAGCACATTCAGTTGGAGGACATCATAAACGAGGGATTCAATTGAGTCTCCCGTGAAAACCAAATTGATTTGCAAATTAGTGTAGTTCTCGAAAACAACAGTCTGTTTTGGGACACAATCGTGTTTCTGTGTTTGTTCGACTGCTACTATGTCCTCAGAATATTTCCAAGCGCATCTCCGGGTCACCTCTTAACTTTTGGATTTGTCCTAATGACGACTTTATGTTTTGCCGCGAGGACGAACAGTCAACGCGAAAGCCAGGCCGCTTTATTGTTCAGTCACTTTGGATTCTGCGGTCAATTAGGATCCCAAGTGGGAGATTTTGTTTGGTCCAAGAGGCGAGGAATTGAAATTTAGTGACTTTCTTTCGATTGCATAGGTTGCCTAAAGAACATGTTTTGCAAGCGAACACAGTGATGCATTCTTTCAATGAGGATGCCTCAGAATAGGTGGGGTCCTTCTTCCCGAGTAAGTGCTGTGAATGTCAGCGAATTGGGTGCCGCATATTTTCGCTGAATTAGTACAAGGGCGAAGTATGCAGTAAGAGTGCATACTTCAGGGAAGAATTCGAGCACCCGGAAACAAAGTCAGGAAAAAATGTGTCACAGAAAAGACGGAATAGAAGGAATTCGCATGAAAGATGGTAGATGAAAAAAACGTCGCAGCAATGAATGGTGCTCAACAGACAAATGCTCAAGTAGCCACTGGTTTTTCAATTTGTTTCGCACCCTGTTATTTGTCTTTCACTATGATAATATTCCAGGTTTACTGCAGCCTTATCGCACCACAAGGTACTGATATTCAGAAACCAATGACTACCGGTGAAAGGAAGAAGGCCCCTGCTGTGGAGTTATTTATTCGGAAATGCCAACTGACCGGTTACAGACCATTGAACAAGGAAGCAAAACACTAATCTGCATCTTAGTTCCAAAAACTGGACACAGATCTTCTCCCGAACGAGTCTTCCTAGAGATTCGATGCCTCCACCCATTCGTTGGTCAAATCCAAGCAAATGTTCCACAGTGGTCCCACGAATTCCGCAACAGAATTCCATTTTTCAATCGACCCAAAGTGAAATTCTACGAACAACACATACTACTCGCGTGCTTCCCGATCAGTAGTATCACCGTCACACCGGTAGGTTACCAAACGGATGCAGGTCAAACACCAGGTCAGACCGGAACTAAGGGCATCGACAGTTTAAAGCATACCAACCGTCTCTACCAATTGTAAGTTCGTATGTGGGCATACCAGCAAAAAGGTTAAAAGTAACTGAAGAACGATGGACCCACAAAAGCCGCCTCACATTCAACTTGAAAATGTGATAGTGTATCTTTCTAACAACCTAGTCTGCAAAACGTCCAGTAAGAATAATATATAATCCCAGCTTTGGGACATGGGACTTTCTAACCTGCTTGCAAGGACCCCATGACAAAGGCCGACTCTTTATCTAAATGCACAAGAGTTTAGATAAAATGGACGACCACAAGAATCCATTTATATACACGGTAGGCGTCCCCAACATGATTACTTCTGTGAGAGAGACCATCCAATCTAATTGTGCATTGAGTTTCACCTCAATAAAATCACTTTAAATGGCCCTCAAACGAGCAGTGTGTTCTCCTAACGAGGATCGGGTTGCAAAATTCATGTTCTGGGTCACCTGACGTTAGAGCAACACGAGGGAACCTAGTTCATCTCGTTAGGCAAATGTTTTGCAAATGTCTCTAACCGCTGTCACCGCTCAAGTGTCGGAAAAAGATTCGTCAACGTGAAACACAATAGCTTATTGCAAACAAGCGAGTGCAGCATTCTAGAGCACACTTTTGAACTTGATGCAGGCTTCCCCATTTGCGTTGAATGAGCACCCATCACCACCAGCCCAAATGCCTTAATACTTCTCATCATCGCCAGTTCTTGTTTGGCTTGCCTGAACACAAATCGATCGTTGCTGAATTCACCGGCTGCTTCAGCTTTCGACCTGCAACTTGCCTTTCAGTTCTGGATGCTTGACGGCTCCCCTACTGCTATTCTTTTGGAGTTTCAGTGTCTCAGTAGGTTTCAGAGATCTGAGATCAGTTTCAGAAATCTGACCTTCCTAACCGACTCCAAACACGATTTTTCAGCCATACCAGCCTTATTAGTTGTAATAACCATTCGGAAATAAATCCCTTCAGAGGGAAGCTACTGACATGCAGTTGCACTGTTAATTAGAGGGAATCAAAGCTGATTCCGGCAATCGTAGATGATGGACATACCTGCTTGTTTCACAGCACTCATGACAGCTTTGGAGACCAGATTTCTCATCATTGAAGACAAAATGGACAACGGTTTCGAAAGTCAACGATAAAACTGAGCCATTTTGAGAACCAGGAAGCAGGCTCTGGTGCTTTCTCATATGATGTTCGTGAAGCGGTGGCTTCCTAAGGGAGTTTTATCTTCGAATTCTATCGTGGGCAATAACAGTGGCTTTTATTATATATGACATTATATTTTATCTACATATTGCAGGTGTTCTATAGGGGAATACGATACTGGTGGGCTGGCTTTGGTATCTTATTGTGCTATTGTAAAATGTTTCAGCATGCATGCCGTTGTTTGCTCGTATGGTTGATGGAGCGGAAGACCACTATTCTCCAACTATGACCGGTTAGGTCATGCCCGGAATTGGCATCCTATACTTACGCGAAAATTACTTATCAGGAAGGTGAGATTACTGGAAGCAATCACTGAATACCCGAAATCGACTGAGAATCTCAGCTCCGCTAGATGCTGACCAGACAGCGTGCATTAGCATTGGATAAACGTCAGACAACCCGCTCTCAATATGCATCGCCTCACAGCATCGCCTCACATACATCGGCCGACAGCGCGAGTCAGCGTTGGTCAAGGTCAGACAACGCCCCCGCAATATGCAGCGCGTCACAGCCTCGTACCAAAGCCAGACCGAGTGCGTCAGCATTGGACCAAGTTCAAACAGTGTTCCTTCAATAAATGGCTTGAGGCAGTCGTACTTTCGCACTCGCACGCACTCACGCTCTGCACTCGCTTGTTTGGAATGTAGCTGTTGTGTTCCCTTCCGTGAGTCTTTTCTCCGGCACTAGGCACTGCAGCGGGTCAGCAGTCAGACACAACAGTTGGTGAATCAGCAGCTATAACAGGACTCTAACTTCAGGCGCTTGTTTAAACAGAGTTGAGCATCGGGAAAATTTATTTTTGTATAAAGTTAGTCCCTGTAGTTTTGCTTCCGTGGCTTTCCCTGTTTTCGTTTGCCATCAGAGATGAGAATGTCATAAACCTGGACTACAAAGGACATGAGGAACTACATTTCCACAGACCGAGAAGTGTATTGCAGTTTGTTTCAATGCCTTTTGACTCCCTAGAGTAATTCTCTCTGCACATTCAAAATAGTTAAAGATATGGATGGTACGCTTATTCGTCTTTCTTTTCCGTTTAGGAGTATCGAAAACTTTAGGTAGGTACTCACGTATTCAAGGTTCGCTTTGACCTATTTCAGGTTAATGTAGAATATACTTGGGTAATAGGATGAAGGGTATTATATAAGCCATCTATTGGACACCGATCGTTTGTACATACATTCACAAGTAAGATTTTTGTGTCCCTCTCTGGTCATATACGTTCCTCGAAGGAACAAGATTTGCATAATGGTGATGACCTCCATTCAAATTCTCTACCTTCCACGTTCAAAAGTGATTTCACCATGGTTACCTTGTGGGAATACACAACCTGTATGTGCTCTTGTATTCAAAAAGGTGGTTTTAGTCAAACTGGTACCCACTAGTTTTCTTGGATGATACTTCGCAATCTGGTTACAAATTAAGAAGCCTCTCCAATGTGAGATTTTATATTAGGCACTCTGCATTGAGGAAATTCAGGATCGTCAAAAACCCGTAGATTCGAACGCACACAATTGAAAGCCTTATCCATTCGCTCACTCTACTCATGATTTACTACTCACATGGGTGTTGAAACTCTTTGACAGCCCACGACCGGAATCATCCTTCTTCAGGCTCATCAGGTAGGCGCAGTCCCCGAGTTTCCGTCAGCCTTATGTTCTACTTGAACCCGGTCTTGGGCTGTCGAAGAGATTTCAGCAACCTTGTGAGTAGTTTCCTTTATGAAAATATACTGCGATATCTCGAATATCGTGCCAAATGAATCATGAGGCGGCCTGTGTGCAGCACACTCAGTTGTAAAATATCATAAACGAGATATTCAGTTGAGTCTTTCGTGAAAGCCAAATTGATTTGCAAATGAACGTATTTCTCGAAAACATATTGATCTGTTTAATTCTACAGCTTTCAACGCTCTCTTTCGCCACAAGTGGCTTGTTGGAATTGACGTTCCTCAGGATGACAACATTATGGAGACTATCTCAAACATCCCGGAAGAAACGAACAGTGTTCGAGTTTTTGGTCTGAAGATGGTACCACCTAACCACTGTCCAGACCAGCAAACAAGTCAGTCACCATTTTACGTAATCATGGCGATATTGATTTATCGATTCGGAAAAAAGTTAACTACGAACGGTTTTCAATGAAGTGAGCCGTTAGATTTGACCGCGATAATTTCATTACAATTCACTTTTCCAGCCGTTCTAACCCACAAAAAAAACACAAAGAGTAGGCAATGCAACAATGTGAACGAGGCGCGTTTGCTGCGTCAAGGAAGTGACTTAGATTTGTTGGTAGGGACGATTGGGATGAGCGTTGCGAACGGTTAAATATTGAGGGAAGAGGCTGAAAGTTTGTAGGAAAGAGTGGGTTACTTTGTGTATGCATTAAGGAACAGAGTTGGGTGGACATGATAACTAGTGATCTCGTACGAAACATCGTCATTTGGTGATCGTGGAAGGGTCGTAAAATCGCAGAAACGATCGAAGACGAAGCCACGACTCGTGGTGGACGGTGTTTTTGTGTTTTTATTTGATCATCAGATTGTCATGTGCTGCTCATATGTTGCTGCAGACGGGACGCACTGTATGGATCCGGAACCATTTTTATCGCTGAGCGGAGGTGCTCTTTTTGTACTACGCCTCCATGTGTACTTCACCTTTGCCCCACACAGCTTTCATTACTGTGAATCCACACATATTCGCCGGCACACATGGTGTATAAGACCTCCATTCTTGCAGTTAACTGCCGTATCGAATTACACAGACAGATCCCCACACTGAATAGCCATTACCGGGTCAGGTTTACTCTGAGACACGTATGCTACCAGCAGACCGTCACATACCCTAGTGAACCTAAAGGACTAAAACAGATAGCGGAGGGATATTTGAAGCTCTCAGCACACCCATCTGGTGGTTCACAAGTGACAAGTCATGTGGGGATATCCACTGTGTTCTAAACGCTTTCTGGCAGTTTCCATCGCCCTTGAACGCATCTAAACACACACTCACGTTCAGCTAGTGTTAGCCAGTAATTAGCTTGGTATGTATGACGCGGTGGTCAGAGAAAGTCGATTCTAGGGCCGTTTTGGGAAGATTAGACTTTCGAATGCCCAGATTTTCAAACAGCCCTTAGGACAGCACACTCCTTAGATAGCCATCGAGACATGTTTTGAGAAACCGGTTTGCACATAGTGATCAGTGGTAGTTTGTTTCGAGGTGCATTTGGTCGAAGATCCATGTGAGCCACATGTATTGCTCGTATCCTGCCTAGGCACTGCACTAAGGCAGCAACCCATATGACGTCAGCAGTTTCAAGGGTAGCTGAGTCTTGACAAATTTTTTGTGGCACTCTAGAGGGAACTTAGAAATACTGATCGAAAACACCGTAATGCTAGCTTTCGTGTTATGTTCATCGGTACCATCTCTCTGGGTGGGGTTAAACAAATTATCGTGTGTCCGTATGTCTGCAGTCAACTGAACAAACAGTACGATAAGACTCCAAAGGCTTCCCAAAGAACTCGGTGGATTTCAAATTTTCCGAGTCAGGCTGCTGAATCCATGAATCTCTGGACAGAAATTATCCATAACCGAGTCGCAAAACGCTGCACCAAGTCGGTTTCATCGCAGTGTTTGGGTGGGGCAAATAAGTTTCTATTTTGTCGTTCAAATAAAGCTATTTTTGCACAGTCGAACAGCTTTGCAACGCAAATGGCAAGATGCTGAGCTTCATGGGGGCTTTGTTGGTCATAGCTAGGTTGGTTATCACATTCATGTCTGTACCAGTTTAGGTAGTTGCGTTCGGCAAAGAATTTCCGATGGGGGTTCTCCTGTAATTATTCGTATAAAAGACCCCTTGGTGCTCTGTTTGAATTGCACCTATAAAGGGTCCACTATGGATCTCGTTTGAAGTACACTTGTGAGGAGTGCTTCAGGTACCTTATCAGAACAACACGCACTTGAGTCGATTTGAGAGCCGAAATAAGG
This sequence comes from Opisthorchis viverrini, assembly GCF_000715545.1. NCBI lineage: Eukaryota > Metazoa > Platyhelminthes > Trematoda > Opisthorchiida > Opisthorchiidae > Opisthorchis > Opisthorchis viverrini. The sequence goes on along the minus strand of NW_008752188.1, from coordinate 152,551 downwards.
GGGTGGACAAACTCTCTTTTGAGTGCGCATTACTTATGAGTAGTTAAATGTTGTTGCACAAAAACATCCTCCGGTTGCTGAACGGCAGTTGCAATCGTTACAAAGGTTAACAATATTTTTCAAGAGAGTTCAGAAATAAGTTTATATTTGGTACTCGTCAATCCAAATGCTATCGTGTGATACATGATATCCGAATAACGGTTACTATCAGGGGAACACCAATTAGGATCTAGATGCCCAATCTGTTCGCAGAATTTGACTAAAGTAGTAGGGCCGTTGCGATTTTCCCCAGGATCCTCAAACCAGTCTACTGGGACTTGTCATCACTATTTGAACTCCGAATGTGCTGTTTGGTTCTCCATCCTCAGCTTTAAGTTTGGGTCAAGAACATTATCTACGCTAACTCGTAAAAATTAAATAGTTGTGGGTGTATGCGGGATTCGTAGCAGGTATCCTCATATCACCCCGTTTGAACAGTCGTCCCTGTGTCCCCGCGCAATCATTCTGGTGGTTCCACATCGAATGGTGGGAAAGCACTGGAAGCGCCAAGACGAGAGGATGACTATTCAAACGAGAGTGGTGTGAGCGTGCGTTTGACAAATCCGTCAACCACCCACAACTAATTGAGCAGAAGTTTCCAAGCGTCCGTAGTGCTACCTGACTGGGACGTCCTGACTTGCGGGCCAGTCGATCGATACAACCGAAGTACGCTACTGGGTTGTCGTTTGAGGCTTCGGGCTTTCCGTTCACATCACTCATGCGTAACTAGATTCGCCTGTTCAAACTTCTGCCTTTGGATCTATCCAACTTGCACTGATAAAGGAGCTCATGTTAGATGTGCGGAGTTCGGACCCCGGTATGGCCTAGGATGAGCACTGCTGATGAGGTCTAATGAGATTGAAATTTGACTTCAGTGCTCGCCTCCTATAGAGTGAACTCACGAGAATGATTGCACAAGGACAATAGGACCACTGTTCAAACGAGAGCGCTGTGAGTGTGCAGTGAGCCTAAATCAACGGAAACTCAGCATTGGTATGCTGGTGTAGTGGTCCTTTTCCACCGGGATTACCACACGAATCGACTAGCGTTTACCTTGAAGGCATCCTACCTGAGAAGCGGACTGAATGTAGAGTTTATGCCCAAATTTTGCCGTGCTAAATTGACCTACAATGAACTTTTAGAACTTGGAACCAAGGAGTTTCAGGAGGTTGATCTAATGCGGTTTAGGGAGAGCATCCAACAACAGAATAATCCATTCCACGCAAAATAGCATGGGTGGTACATGATGATGGGTATCCATTCTCACCATCGATATTCAAGCCTAACCCTCTGTGGCAGGCACCTTTTGTGGGTACGTGCGAGTCGTGGCTGTGCTAGAGCCTACTGGGTCTTCACGAGACTTACAAGGAATCCACTTGAATCACTCGTTCATGATGTTCTCAAGCCACCTTATGCATAGTGTATTACGTTCAAATAGTCAGCACCCTTTGTCCTTTCGTCAGCTGTTGGTCCTTATACGTATTTTACGCTCTGAACATCTGTACATATGTTGGAGATCATTTCCCTTCTTCTCCGGTACATCTATCGATCGCACTTATCTATGTTTGTGATCATACGAACTTTCAGGAACACGTGTCATCAAAAGCTAATTGATCGACTATGGACACAGGAAGATTCTTCAGACCGAACACCACTGAAATTCCGCTCCACCACACGTGCATCACAAACACATCGAATGGGGACTCGTTAGCCGCTACTATCTGCAAAACTTTTACGAATGGAGTAAACCTTTTTGCTCCCAATATGTTGCATTTTGTTGCATGTGTGCTCAAACCGAAAGTTATTCTAATCTATGTTCATATATTTGCAACCCACCAAATTTCAGTGTCCACTGAAGCAATCGTACCCCTGGCGGAAAAACCTGGTGGAATAATTTCGCAGCATCGCTGAGACCCCGGGATTACTAAATAGGGCTCAAGAGTTTTGACTGGTACTCTGAACCCAATTACCCGTTCGCTTTAGTCTACCAGGGACACGTCATAGTTTTCGAAATTTCAATTCCATTGTGCGAATACCGAGCCCCCGGCTGATGCATCCGATACATTTAAACAGGAGTCACCCGCGGTCGCAGATCGACCGAATCCTTAGTACGCCCCCAGCACTACCTGTGGTTCGATTAAAACCGTCGGTCCGACCCGGGTTCGAACCGGGGACCTACTGCGTGTAAAGCAGATGTGATAACCACTACACCATCGGACCTGTTCCCGCCGGTTTTTTTGGTCGGTGATGTAAGTTGTCTAATTGGAAGGAGAGAGACAGAATCAACGAACGGAGGATCGAGATAATTTGTTATCCCATGGTTGATATTCCTGAATGGAACTGTTCGACACTGAAGGTGACCACTATCGATGAACAAACAACCGAAACTGAAGCCTTACCAAACCCCTCATCACTGTCACGTTCGGGTACCATCCATACATCGTTCCTGTGCACGAGCGCATGTTACGTTTTGTGCACACTTGAGACCTCCTAGTCTCTTGAGTGGGTTCCCGGATCCCGAGTCAGAGCGCTGATCGGATTTCAACTTCCCGCACTGTAACCTCCCGAGGTTGTTTATGTGTTCCTTGACGAACTCTGGAATATCCACAGGGTTAAGCAGATCATTCACATTTCCGTAAATAAAACACAGATATCATGCATAAAGATACAATAGAGTAGGAAACTTTGCACTGCATTACAGTGCAACAAAATCCGACAATAGAAATCAGCACTGTACTACACTACACTACACTACACTACACTAGACTACACTGAATACACTGTACCATACTAAACTACACTATGCTGTGTTATAGTATACTATACTATACTATACTATAGTATACTATACTATACTACGAGTGCTCAGATCATAATATAAGCAAACAGCGGAGCAACCTTGGGTAAAGACCGCCAAGTCTGTTTGTAGTTGTCTACACCCGGGAGACATGTATACTGTACTATACTATATGGTGTTATAATATACTACATTATACTATGCTATACTATACTATACTATACCACACTATACCATACTATACCATACTACAATATACTAGACCACACTATACTATACTATACCATACTATAGTATATACTGTACTATACTATATGGTGTTATAATGTGCTGTACTATACTATGCTATATTATACTATACTATACTATACTATATACTATACTGTACTATACGGCATACTATACCACACTACACTATACTACACTGAACTATGCTGTACTGTAGACGGCAGAAGAACTGGAGGCCGAACGCAGTTGGGCTTTGAGCGGTTCGAGGCGACCAGGATGTGCTGGGAATGCGACCGACCATGTTCTTCATCAGTTTGAATCAGTGGTTGGATCGTGTCTGGACGTAATTGGACGCCAGCAGTTGCTGTGTGACCAATTCGTCGAAGGTGTGCCGACCAAAGAAAACAAAATATGGACAACGAAATTTCGTTTCCACTAGTGACCCCTAAGGAAACGGTGCCTGATTGTGACGAGTGTTTCGGAATCGCAGGGAGAGAGGGATGTCGGGTTGTATTGGATTAGAAATAGCTCGTACAATAAATGGTACAAAATTGTTTAAATGGTCGCACTCTGAGGAACAAGTCTTGTTTGGTTGTATGATTGTTGAACTTGACGTCGATTTAATGGCTGAGGTTTGGTGGTCATTCCCAATTTGTGACACCAGGTTGATATATCGCGTCAGACGAGAACCTTATAAGAGCAGGGGCGAACATCCTGCATTACTCGTCCTGGATGTGTTGCGTAATGGTGACCTAAGAGAAGAATTTTGATGGATCGATGGATCTAACTTAGTGATTGTTGACCTTGTCTACCGCAATTGTGAAACCTCTGGTTAATTCACGCTGGTGCAACGGTATACGTGGATTAACCGAAGTGGTTCTGAATAATTTTAATAACCATGGGCACTTCATTTTTTGTTGCTTTCGATACAGCTTCTCACACTTGGCCTCAAGGTGAGTTCGGACTACAAACTTAGCCAAGCGTACTGCTGGATTCAGGCTTAATTATATAATACGTCAGCCCCTCTTGGCTGATCTTGAACCTATGTCCTAATTAACACGTCAACCTCTTCCTTTGATGGATTGACCGTTCCCCCAAATGATGTTCTACAGTGAACCACCGGTATGTCTGGACGACTGGCTTTGGTGGTCTTCATACTGTCACTTGACGCAGTTCTTTTTCACTTTCAGCAGTCTTAGGACGTCCAGGGGACCAGTATTTATTGATTAAGAGTTAAAGGCCTCTGTCACCTGATCTCCATTCAAATGGACAAATCGAGCGGTCAGCTGATTGCATCACTTACCGACTTCATCGATCGATTCAGCAACGATTGCTCACTGATCTGCTACAAAAAGTGACTAAGCTTGGGGATACTAAAGCTAGGTCGGCAATAGAATTTTCAAACCCGTCTCATTAGTTACCCTTTGGGCTCTACTTCAGAGATCAACAGTGATTCGTATTGAATGTTTTATGTTTTGAAATTTCGCCCTTTCCAAGTTTGAAAACAAAGAAATTGACAAAACGCTTTGTCTTTAGGGCATTTTTCCCATCCAGACTACCGACAAGTGAAATATAATAAAGCGCAGAAGAAAAAAGCAAAACGGTTTTCCATCCAATTGTATTTCGTCTTGAAGATAACCATTGATCACACATCTATCCAGCCCCATCCGTCGTCGTTGTAAGCCTCTTCTTGTGATACTGTAAAACGAAAGACAAAAATGGTTGAGACTAACACAAATATGCGTAACGAACCGAACGCATAGTAGTAGATATCCGCATGGATTTTCTGAGCCTTAAAAACGCTTTGGCCTTTTCTAGTGATCAAAACTGGGCACTGATGCAGATCAAGACTGATGCAGATCACAATACCAAGTCCGAACGAATCCAGACGCGCTTCGTAACAATCAAACAAATCCAAGATATTTTGGTCATGGAAACCATAGACCAATTCGGACAACCACCTGACTACTGGTAAGTAGTCGAAAAGTCTCGTCTGATTAGTTATCAGCTCTCTTGATGGATCTGGCAATTGACGCGCTAGAACACGTTAATTCAGCCTGGATTGCTTTTGACCACTACAGTCCAGGACAGTTTCACGTTTTTGACCATGGTACACGCGATGGATTCACCTGAGTTACTAAAACAGTATAGAGAAGAGATAACAATGTCAATAAAATTCCAGCTCGATGACAGGAACAACACTGGGCAGCGCAACAAACTCTGAGAGACGATGCATTTGCTGGGTTAAGAGAACGCTTCTATTGTGGGGCAAAGTAGCTGATCCACTGACGGCCGGCACTAACACAAATGGGCTCACTTACGAAAGCTTTGTTCGGGGCCTGTGTATCTATGTCCCTAAACTAATGGTGAAGTTCTGCACTTTTTTTCTCTGAGAGACGCTGAAATTGTCGTACTCACCGAACAGCATTTGAGGTCTTTAGGTGATTTGTATCTCGAGATGTTCATCATAAGCCGTCAATGAAAAAGTCCGAGAAAATTAACCCACCCCCCTGATGAGGGGGCCCTAATATGGAATAGAAGGAGCAGAATGAATCTCGTTACTTGACATCTTATTGTAACATTGCTCGACCAGAATACCTGCACCTGTAATCATGGTCTTCGAAGTACGCATTCTCATCATTTGTTTCAGCTGTTGGTTCCAAAATAGATTGCTGTGTCGACGTAATACACTACTCACAAGGTTACTGAAAACTCTCAGACAGCCCACGTCCGGTATGCAAAAGAGCGTCTTTCGCAGATTATCGTATTCTCTGAAGCTGTGCTACCTAACTGGACCGTTAGCAGTTAAGGTCTGATCGTGACTGGATACCAAACCGAATAAGTATGAATCAAATTGCGACTGCTCATGAAGCAAGCAGACGAAGTCTGAGTGCAATGGTCGCTCGTAATGGCTACCGAGGTTTTGGTGAACAAATGCGCGTAAAAGATAGCCTGAGGGCACAATATCTCCGAACACAATAGCTCGGCGTTCAAGCTCCGTGGATTTCGTTGGTTCTGTATTATTGAATTAGTGGAGGAGACCTGGCAGGAATGTACAACCAGCGAGATAACTCTGGAACCCACAAAGTAGCAGAGCAATTGGTAGGTCGACTGGTCTGTCATCGGTGCTAATTCAGTAGAATTTTGTATAATCTAGCTAAATTGGAGCTATAATTTCTTCAGTTGGAAGAACCGAACTACTGGAAAATTGGTTCATCTGAGTGGTTTATATCACGGTTGTCTTCCAGAATCACCAATCCAGATGAACCTGCGACAATGCTGTCTTGTGTCCACTCAGTTGCGTTGAATGGACTGTGTCACTTAGTGATTAAAATGTCTGTGTACTGAGTTCAGTATTGAATTGCAGCAGGAAGTGTCATTACGAACAAAGAACGACAGTGGTAAGATCTGCAACCGTCAAAGTCTGCGGAAACTCTTGATGCTACCGCGCAGTGGGGGTCGGTCTTGATAAAAATCGTCACTCTAAACCGCATCAGTCTTGAACTTTAAGGCATGTGTGAGGATAAATTCGGTGTACCAAGAAGGGATACAGCTATATGCCCTGTCCCATCAAGGACCCCGAAAATGTACTATTCTCCACAAAAATTTTATCGTGACTATATTCGCCGGAATCCATAATTCACGTCCGCACAACTCTCGTGTGAACAGTGCTCATTCCGTCATGGAACACTTATTCTAGTGGGTGCAAACCATCGGGAGGAAGCACTAAACTCGAATTTCGCTCTTATTGGAACTCATCAGTGGTGTGTACACTTGGCCGTCCCGGTGTTCAAAATCCGAACATCTGATATTCGAGATGTACGTGCCACCAATACTCCACCATCGCACGCTAACGGACTTTTTCAAATTTCAGCGACGTGATTGGTTTGCCCGACACTGCACCACCAACCGGGTGTGGATGTAGCTAGTACATGTAAAGCAAAACTCGAAACTGTCTCCATATAGAACAGAGAATCCGATATGTGTTGACCGTTGTTGAATAAACGACATAAAACGCGACACTCACATCCGTGTCCTGTTTCCTGATTGGGCAGTGCAAACCATTCGCCGTCATCAACTCCATGATTAACCATATTCCTCCGCATTCCGATGCCCGGTTGGGCCAAGATAAATATCGTTGCCAAAATGAGGCAGGTGACTCTGAAAAACTGTAACCGTATGAAATGAACAGTTAATGCGGGTACCAAATAGGAATCATCACAACCTAACAGAAGATGAAGTAGCTAAATAAAACGCGAGATTTTCACAACACGATAGATGAGTGAGTTTGTGGTATCTGGTTGCATTTAAGTCTATCTAGGTTGGTATCTCAGCTTAGTGGGAGCGTTATGGAGCAGCACTGTTTTAAGCTAGCAGACGATGGGTGACTTGCCATGGTGAGCCACAGAGCTTATCCGCATCAACCAGTCCATGCGAATATATATACTCCCTTCACAGAGCAGTGATTGGACGGTATGCTGACCTTGTTGTGATTGGACACTTCACTTCAGCCCGCTTACTGGCACGCCTGCGCTGCTTCTCACACGGCTCGTCTGCGACTGAAGACTGCTGTTCTCTGCTTGGGTGCATCACCTCTACCAAAGGCGGGATACTTTCAAAGGAATAACCCAGATCATCGCCTGGATTAACCTCCCATGACAACACAATCCGGAGCGCAACTTTCATCGAGAGCTTGAGACGGGACATTTTTGAAATCTGTCGCTTATGCGAAAGTGATTTTTTCCTACTCAGTAATGTTACAGCTCTTATTTCAAGTATATCCAGGTAAATCTTGCCGGCTCATTTATTTCACCACACATGTAGTGGACTACAGAGGAAGTTGGAATCCACAGACCTAGACCACTCTATGGATGATAAAATGTACAAAAGTGTTCAAAACCACATCCAAGATAGTTTGTAAAACATGGAATATCATGTGTCGCAAGTATTCTGAAGAGGTAGTTGGGGATAGACAAGGAAGTATTAGTCTGAGTTTAGAATATCTGATCCCATACATTGCAGCAAATAGAGGGAAAATAAGTCAGATGTTCAAGTGCAGCACACACAGGCAGTCGATCGATAGTCGATCGATGCTGCTTCCCATTGGACACATGGATTGCGGACAGCATAGAAGGAACAGAGCAAAGGGAACATATAGCTTACTAATGACAGTCCTTTCACACTTTATCGAAGAATCTTTGGCAATATATTTCTACGTCTCAGCAGCAGGTAGAGAGACTTAATCAATCAACCTGTTAAACTGTCCTTGGAAGCTGGATTGGTAGTCCAGATGCTTTATTGGCGTACTGAGATTTACCTGGACTGCTTAAATGACGACGAAGTTGAGTACACATCTAATCCGCAGTACCACCGCTAACCATGCTGATCACGCTATATGGACAGTTCGACTGGGATTAATCATGCACGCTCACTATCTCCGTTCTATCCAGTACGAGCTCACGTTCCCTATCAATTTGGTCGTTCATTCGTTGCTCTTTTGAGTACAGCTGCAATAAATCAGGGATCGATAAAAGCAACGCAAAGACATTTTTACCATTCTCTAGTCTGCAAGCGAGCCAGATAATCACAAAGCCTGGTGGGCACATATAAAATAAGGTTGACGGGAAAACAGAAGTGTCTGAATTCATCGGCTCCATATTTAGAAAGTTTGGCGACAGTAACCTGTGTCTGTCACCATCTGAAAGCTTATCCACAGGTACCCCATTAACGAAGATATTTGAGCTCAGAACAGGGTCCAAGATAGCGGAAACTTAGGTCTTTGTGTGAAACAAGGCCGATTTCGCAGACTGAATCAACTCTCCTCTTCAAACCAAGTATGTCGTAAACAGAAGCTTTGAATTAGCAGGCGCAGTGGTGACTTTGTGCTCTGTGTGTAGCCATGCCTCAGCTGTATGTTGTCGGGTCCACGTACAGCCGACCCGGCCGAGTCCAGACTGGCGCCTGTTATCTAATGCAGGACAATCTGCGGTTAAATCCCACTAGATGTAGTAAATGGGCTGATAGGCTAAACTGTCCTTGATCCGCTGGAGAAGCTAAGCTTCGTCGTGTTCTGGATCGCAATATGCTTCGATGATCTCAAGAATATCTACAGACTGTAGGATATAAATCTTCCCGACTCTTGAGCAACCCACTTCTACACTCAGATATACCTCAGAAGATAGAGAAAAAAGCCAGTGACCAGCTGGATTATCTCTTCTGCAGAAAAGGAGAACCACGTCTGTTCCGCTCTATGTTAAACATGCGCGTGGAAACGGTCAGTAAGGAATTACCAGCATCATCATCATCGTCGACAGCATCGTATCAGTGTAGGACACTAATGCATCACTACCTCATTTATTTGAAAACCTTATTTTGAAGAAAAGAATAAAAGTGAATGGAGAGAGGACTTGATGCTTGTCTACCACAGTCCTTCCACACCTTCAAGTACTCATTCATGTAATCTGGATATAAAGTGATAACGAAAACGCCATTCACACCAGTTGGTGGTAATATCTTGCAGCGTCTTCAATCGGATGCAGTGGGGTTCATGCGGTCCCCATCCTGGAAGGCGAGTTCCACCACCAAAACATTTAGTAACCTTTTTCATACCCTACTGACCAGATCTTTGTTTCCGCTAATCAGAATCGAGTGCGGAAAGCAGCAACTAATGATTCGACGTGCTAGTTTCTGGTGCTGGACACATTCTTCGATTGAAGCCTTGTTTGCCATACCACACACTCTTTTCAACTGACTGTTTGCGAATTCTCGGCACCAGTCTACATGAGCTATGGAGCCGGTGAAGTAAATGATCGCGACAGATTAGAGCTGAACACAAGGAGAACAAAATGTACTGTAACTTGATAAAAAATATACCCAAAAAATGAATATGTATCTTTATAAAATCGTAGTGTTGGAAGTTATAGTGGACATGTTGTCAGAAAAAATTGTAGGTGAGATAGGAATTCCTACGTGGCTTTAGTGTTTATGACGCACGATCTCGTGGGTTACCACTACAGAGGGAAAAATATATTCCAGCTTGGTATAATAAACCCAAAGAAGGGAACATATACGATTATAAAAGCGTGAACATCTTCATGTGAACATTCATTTGATGAAAAAAAGAGCTCATATTGCGTAGTGTTGGTGGCACAAGTGCGATTGATTACTACTCTCTCCTTCACCATACTTGGACTTTATTCGTTTGTTTCCCCTGGTGGTCTTGAACACTATTCCTGGGAGCCACCCTTGAACGCCTTGTTTGTGTGCTCAGTGAAATCGAGCAACTGCACAGAGGTGTTGGCAAATGATTTTTCAACAGAAATATATCTGGCGTCATTGCTTAATCGTGGGGAACTTCTGAATCGATAAAATGTGACCACTCCTCATAAAACATTGATTTTCATTGATTCTTTTACTCTTGAATTGAATTTGTGGAATCTGAGGACTGCAAACCATTTGTTGAATCACAGTGCTGCTCTTTTCGGAACAGCCTCCCTTATGGCAAATACTTCTCGGGTCGTCAAATCAATTGATGACATGAGGGAAAATGAACAAAAAATAAAGAACAACAGTAAACAGTTCGAGGGCGGTTGACCACGAACAACCTGCTTCGATTTTTACACAGTTATTCTAACCCACTACCTGCGTCAAAGTTATGTATATATATCATCTTCGCTGGAAAATAGGTTAGGAAAGAGGGCAGTTTTGAGACAAAACCATTGTATTTCACCGTCTGATGTTCCTGGTGTGACGGTGTACACTACTGATGGGGCACATAAGTAGTACCTTTTCTAGTATGTGCGCTTCGCGTCTCTCGAAAACCGAGATATATTACGGAATTTGTGGAGTCACATTTGGCTGCATTTGAGCAGCAGTCAATCAATATCCAGGAAAGTTCAAGGAGAAGATGGATATTCAGTTTTTGGTAAACAAGATGCATATGAGCGTTCTGCTTCCCTATCCAATGGTCTATAACTGTTCATTTGGCGTTTTCTAATAAATAACTCCGCAGCAAAGGCCTTTTTCCTTTCACTGGTATGCTTGGCATCTCTGCAAACGCCCTCTACTGACGCCAGACTACTCATTCAATCAACACCGAACAACTGAATACGTCACGTGATGAATTGGTTCATATATCTTCCTAGGAGCTCTTCATCACAACTCCACGTAGGTACTGAATGATCATTCTGTAGGAATCTACGATCAACAGTGGGTGATTTGGTTTCTTAATGGAGTAGCTGACTGAAATACACAAAGAGAACTGGTCAATCGGGTGACCGTATGACCTCCTCAGTCTTGCAAAATACTGGTCGAACAGACGGGACCTCTTGAGAAGGCTATTCTCCAGAGATCTGGCAACCATCGTATATCGTGTGCTGTTCACAGTTTTCACCCTGGAACGGTAGTCCTGTGTTTCGTCACCCGTGGACATGTATAAATGAACTTTGTACTTTCATAAAGGAAGCTACTCACAAGGTTGCTGCAAACTCTGCGGCAGCCCACGACCGGTTTCGTTATTCTTGAGGCGAACTTTATACTTCTTCCTCGTTACATCCTTACCATGTCGATAACCTTCGCCCACCAAGTGAATAGAGCCCACCGCCTCACACATACCGCATGTTTCAGAATCATTCGTAGAATTGACGAATTCCAGTTGCCCCTAACACACCAAGCCACAAATGGAAGTAGATGCAAACGACGATGATGAAGTAAGATTCTCTTTAGTTAGATGATGAACTAACGGGGCGAAACACGCGAGCTACCGGAAATTCCCTCACAACCGAAGGATGGCTGACAAGGGAAATAGCCCTTGCGCCACCAACTAGCCAAATGGATCAAAAAATGATTCATTGTCCAAATCCATATTTGGTCAGATAGATGTTGTGTACTTGAATTTACAGAAAACTCAGGTGTTACTCTGACTATAAAAAATATCAGTATATTGGGCATGGAGCTCGCTCTGCTATTACTGTCGATGGCTAAACGTTCTTTCGAAATGTTGGTAGTGGCGTTAGAACACTGATAGATTGTACTGAACATAAAACTATGAATGGTTCATGCAGGTGATATGGCCGTAAAATGTGCCACAAACCCTTTTTGGGGAAAGGCTCCTTTACCTCCTTCCTCCCGGTCAAACTATTCCCTTCCTAGAATCCACTTTTCCCTGCGTCGATATTCACACACGATCCCTCATGAACTTTTGACCTTTAACATATCGAACGAATTCTGACGAACTCTTTTTGACCGTTTGCGTTACCCCGTGCTGTGCCCGCACGTTTGTCGTTAATTCACATCGGGTTGCCGTTTTTGCCGGGTTTTCTTTGGAGTTGCACCAATTCGTGCATCAATTAAACGGAGATCCCTATAATTTGAGGTATGGGTCCCTTTAATCTAAGCATTTTGTACGTATAGTTTTGCATTTTGTTGATAAATCCCAAGACTTTGTAATTCTTGGTTTGTGATTTCGCGCGTCACTCAATTGGGTCTCCCAGAATCCGTCACATACTCTACAGCTCGGATTGACGACCTCACAGGATTCACAGACAGTCGCTGGAGGAACTAACATGCTTCTCTGTACCCTAACACCTCAGAGCATTTAACTCACAATAACGAGTCTACAGACCTGTCGTAGTGTTCGTTTTGTTGGCCCACTCCGAAAGCTTGAATGCTGAATTATCTCTGAGCAGAATATGGAGCTATTCGGTAAGCGCTTGGTTTCTGCAGCTATCAGTCCGCTAGAGAGCTAAGAGTATTGCCGCTTTAAGTCGAACAACATGTTCAGTGGATTTCGAAAACATAAACAACTACATATGTCCGGCAAACTTCACTTTTGATGCTTGCTCCAAGTTGAGCATAATCTCACCATAGAAAAATCAGTAAGTTGAAGTACACCCACTGTTTGGGCCTAGGTCCGTCGAGGAGCGAGGGATTCGGTGGGAGGTGACTATTTTTCCATTTGTAGCATTCCACCTGGTGCAAATCACATTAACTCTCACGACGGACAACCTAAAACCTAGACTGTTCTTGTTATCCAGGGTGTAAATTCCTTTCGCTAGCAGAGAGAGCCACCGAGTTCTGGACACTTGATTGCACTGAGCCGAAGGGTGGAATGATCACACCATTTCGTCTGGTAGCGAACATTCCATTCGTATCCACCCAAACTGATATTGTCTGAATTCCTTTCGAGTCACAAGGACCGTTGAATTTCAGCCAATTACGTTTGCTTCAGCTTCCAAATGAAGTTAGTGTACGTTAGTTAACAAACTACCGAACATCCTCACACTACCGTCATTTAATAAGTAGCTCAGAGGATGACTAATTTCAAAAGATGAGTGAAGCTTCGATCTGCGGAATCGTCATCCGAGGAGCCAGACAACACTTGGCCACGTGATGTGGTCTCCGTGACTGAAGGATCAGTGATGCTATATTCATTCGGAGTGCGAATCAGTTACAGTGACAGCCTCTCGTGGCCAAACGGTTAAGTGCTCGTGGGTTCATATTTCGCTAGATGTCGTGTGACTCACACCGCTTATGATTCCGAATAAGGATGAATCAGCTCAACAATGCTTCACGGTTTCTCTCCCTAGATTGGATTCACTCAAGGAATGAAAACTAAAATGGGACTATTTTTCTTCTGATGCCTGAGGAGCGTTGGATTTGAATACTGGTGCGCTCATCCTCTGAGAGATGTGAATTAACTTAGCTGTCGGGAGCTTATTTAAATGTCCCTAAACCTAAAGCACAGATGGATTTTCCGGCCCCAGAAGTAGGCCAGGAATTCTGCTATGGTGAACCACAAAGGTGGAGTGGATCGCATAGACTCCGCAGATGAAATCGAGGATTGCACGTCAGATGAGCTTCAGTAGTTGTTTTTCGAAGCACTTCTATCAACCCTGTATGCAGGATCGCATGAAGAGAAATGTGGTGTTTTTCCTGAATGATGGCCCAGCTGAAGCACATCTGGTCAGAGCAAATTGGAAATGAATGGATAACTCGACTCTCAGTTGAGCCTCACATCGGCTGTCTCGATTCGCTCAACTCCGGGCGTGTATGTTTAGCACCCCAATGCAGGGCACACGACCATGTGCGCTTGTTGTCTCGTTAGTCATCGCGTCCTTTGGATTCGATTGACTGGAGTAGCATGGTCCAATCAGCAGGGACCGGGTAAAACACACCTACACACATGATCCAACGAAATCGATTTCAGCAGCGTGTCAGCGTGTGACGCTATGTTAAATGAATCGTGTGCCACTGAGTCAAAGTAAATCTGAGCCTAAAATTATCGCTGTACTCTCTCCTACAAACAGGCCGAATTTCAGCTGAATCTATCAGTTATGACACTCCTCAAGTGAATGGGCTGTACAAAAGCCGACCCATGTTTCAGCTCGTACGACATTCAAAATAACGTAGTACATTTTCCTGAAGGAACGCTGCTGACAAAATTACTGAAAATTCTTCGCAGAGCCTATAGCCGGTTTGGCCCTTCTTTAGACTTGTCAGTCGGGTACCAACCACGAGTTTCTGACAAACTAATGCTCCGACCGAACCCAAGTTTTACCCAAAGAACATATACTGTAATATCTAGGACATCGCGTTAACTGAATCATAATGCTACACATACAGTGAGAGATGAAGAATATCATGAACAGATATTCAGTCGGGATTTCAGTGAGTTATTCGTTAACACCAACTCAATTTGCAAATGAGTGTATTTCCCCAATTGAACTAGCTCGATTTATCGTCTGGAAAGGAGCAGAAAACAGCAGATGATCTTGATGGTTTTTCAAACAGTTTAGTGACCTCCGAGACCAATAACAGGTCATGTGGGTCAGTGACTATTTCGAGACACCTGTTGTCAATCAAATCTTGAAACTTACAAATATTCGAGCTCCTGGAGAGAGAGATCAATTCTCGTCACAGGTGTGACAAAATTTGCGAAGGTGAGGATTGCATTCTAGATGGTCGCGTTATTTTGTGCTCTGATTCTGACTCCTTTTTCAGGCGTGAGTTTTGCGGACCCCTTATTTCAGAGGTATACTGACACATAAGGATTCGATTTTCCTCTGTGCCTTGAAACTCGTCACAAGTCGTTTCGGATGACTCGAATTCTTATACTAGACCTAAAGAATTCTATGAACAATGTGTCCACATCCACAAGTGAATTTTTGGCAGTGTGAAGAGATTTTGGAATTTTTTCTCCCCAGAATTCGTCCTGCAACTGGAGTCGATGTGTATCAAAACCCCAGGAAGCACTGTACGACTGTTTCATCCCTTTTGGAAATCGGCGTCAGTGCTCGTCTTACGAATGTACAGAACGATTCGAACTCACAACCTTCCGGCTAGCAACTGAGAACTGGGCCATTCTACCGCAGGCGACTGATCTGCAAAGTGATAAGCCTTCATTTATCCAGGATATGATGCCACCCATCCTTCAGTCCCCGAATTCATATCAGGTACATAGGTGTTAACCTGTGTGATGACTCCTCATTCGAAAACGTAATTTGTCATGTGACGTTTTTTCCCTCTGAAATTCTATTGGTTTGTTGCTTGTATAAGTCTGGACCCGTGAATATTCGTTGTATTACTTGTCGCAATATAGTAATTATTCCGACGCATCGACACCACAATGCACAAGGGTCCTGAGCATCTGCTGAGAACATCCCCTCGTTGGAGGACCCACATATTAACTGGTAGCCAGCAGAATACTAATGCGACCGCTCCGAGGGTGTGCCTTCTGTTCAGAAGAATATCTCCTTGGTGGATTTCCTGTAAAGATGGCAATTTAGGTGAACGATAAAAGCTGTTTCAATGGACTCAATAACACTTTTTCATAGCTTTTGGCGTCTTCTCTGTATGCACAGACATGGGGAAACGACGCCATCTCCAACGGTCGCCAGTGGTTTTGCGAATCAACTCTGTATCTCTCTCTTATACGTCTGGTGCAAACTGTTGTTTCTGTAGTATTCGTGAGCTCGAAACAGCTCACTGGTCAAGATCAAAGATACGTGGTTTGAATTCAACCCGGACTTCTCGACTGCTCCTCTCTAGACTTGGGCATCCTGGCAGCAAATCATCCTTCATGCTTTCTTCGGGTGATGTGACATCTAGGCACTGGAATGATGTAACATATAAACGAAACCATTTAGATAAACTACTATTATTGTTTCTATTATTATTATTACTTATGTGCTTGCTGGATTTAATGCTTGTTGATCCTGAAACCCATTGTTTCAGTAAGCGAAAAGTTCATTTTCCTAGCAAATCTGGCTACTGTATAAAGCCGGTTCGACCCAACTGCATTGTCGATTATGGTGGTGCCAAAATGTAGTAACGGTATTTTCCTCAGCTTAGCTCTCGGTCTGAGCCTCCCAAGCTAGCGTTCACGTCAAAACAACCGCCAAAGATTCACAAGGTATACTAACGCCCAAAACGGAGTCGAGAACAGCTGCACAGCGCTTCTTATATATAGTGTAGGCGGTTATAACCTTCTGGAGATTCTGACGCGTTCTGGATGCGACATTGGCAACCGGCATTTGGCCAATACTGGGTCATGATTGGCTGTTGGGTCCAGATTTTCGACCAATCAGATCTCCTCTTGATGCAGAACTAGCAGGCGTCCCGAATTCTTGGCCAATCTCATGCGGCCTAGGCTTATCGAACGTAGCAGCGCCTAAAGACGTGCGGTATGGCGGGATCCGTGTGGAATTCTGCCTAACACAAAATTACTCACTTCACTTAAAAAACCCTCATTGGACCTTTTTGAAATCCACATTAACCTGCTGAACGGACCTCCTTTATCATCTGTTTTACTGGTATCCCTCTTCGACTATCCTTAGTATAAGCCTATTTCGTATCACTAAAAAGCTTCCCCCCGCATTGCTATCTAATAGTTGGGAATGCTTTTGTGGTTCGCTTTTTCAGCACACAGAGATCATATCCGAAAGACGCGAACGTAATACGGACTTGGTAGCAATGTGCCAAATGACTATGTTCAACTCAACTAGGCTTTCTGGATGATCAATTTAGCTGGGAATAGGATAAACGTACACCTGTGAGCAGTTTGCTTGGATGGCTCTTAACCACCCTTAACACTGTAAAACACTGATAACGGTGGTACCGGTTGGCGTGAAAGATATATCAAGACGAGGCTGTTTGAAAAATTCTCTGCCGGTTTGATGGAAATTGTTAAAATCGACTCGGCTGCAAGTAGACTTTCATTAAACGAGTGCACACCCCATGGGATACAATCCTCTGTTCTTAAAGCTTTTCTAGTTTTCTCTAAAGGCAAACCATCCGTCGGGGAGGGCTGAAACACATACTCTGGGGCCAGCATACTTGGCTACTGTGTGATCATATGTTCCAGCTTTCCTCACATCAGGCTTAATTTTTTCGTCGGATGAAATCCACTGGCGACCGGCTGCATTTGATATAGACGTCTTTGCCTCCTAAGGCTTCACCATAATGTTTCCATTTTACATCTGTTTCTAAACCGTGTTTGTTGCATGAATTGTACACACAAATGCATATGTACATACACACACACATACATGAATTGCACATACACAAATAAACTCATGCCACATCAGCCGTCGCGTTGTGCCATCAGCCGGGTTGCCTTACTTGCTGCATACAGCAGGGCGAGTAAGCGAAAACAGGCTACTGCTGACGCCTCCTTTCTTTCTCCTTCACATACTTCACCCTCT
>NW_008752188.1:97852-134640 GCF_000715545.1 Opisthorchis viverrini | reverse complement strand
GTCTCCACGCGCTTCCGACTACGCACCTCTGGTGATACGGAGGCAGCTGCGGCGGGAGGTGCAGGGGTTGGTATCGCGCTAAGTCACCGGGCGGAAGTGTCCTTACTTGACTGGATACCTGTTGATAGTCGCCTCTGTGCGGTTCATCTAGCAAAGTCTGTGAAGGAGTCTCACAAGCGGAAAGTTGATGGATGTCTGTTTATCGTGTCTGTCTACGCCCCAACTGACTGTAGCTCCGACGCCGTCAAAGACAGCTTTTACGACGCCCTGAATGCCCTGCTGCGGAGAGCTAAAAGCTCAGACATCGTGATGGTTGCCGGAGACATGAGTGCATAAGTGGGCAGGCTTAGTGTATCTGAGACTCAATCAGTAGGTCGACATGGATTGGACTCATTACGTACGGACAGTGGGGAACGATTACTTCAGCTGCGTGCTAATCGCAGGCTATTTTTATGCAGTACTAACTTTCGAAATAGCCGAAGTCGTCTGGCCACTTGGTGCCCTCCTACAACAGGTCGGCCACAAACTCAAATCGACCACGTTGCCATCAGTTACCGATGGCGCGGGTCCATTACTGACTGCCGGTCGTTTTGGAACACATTTGTGGACTCTGACCACGCGCTCGTCCGGAGTCGCTTCTCCCTACGTTTCCCGGGGTCGCGTAAGGTGCGGACAAATCGCATGGCAACTGAAAGACTGGCAGATCCGGATGTCAGACGAACTTACAAGAATCGTCTTCTAGAGTCTCTTCCAAGTGCTCCACCATCAGATGTGAACTCATACTGGGACGAGATTGCTACCTCTTTGCATAGTGCTGGGAATTTTGCCTGTGGCACGACCCATCCAGGCGCCCTGAAGCACTGGATATCAGACCGAATGGTGGCCCTACTTAAATCTCGAAGAAATATCCCAACCGGTCCCGAACATAACCCGATGCGAAGAGCCATCAGACGTCAAGTGAAAGTGAGTTTGCGATGCGAACGTGAAGTATGATGGACACAGAAAGCCAAAGAAATGGAAGGGGCCCAGAAAGCAGGTAATGCCAGGAGACTATTTTAGTTGATCCGTGCGACCGGTCCCCGGAAACCACCTGTGAGTGAAAGCATCAAGCATCAGGATGGAACGACCATCTCGAATAAGGAGGAACGCCTTGACCGGTGGGCTGAATACTTTGAACAACAAATGTCTGGACCACCAGCCGGCACTCATCTATGGCTCACAGGTGAAGTAGAACCTTGGACGGTGAGCATTGAACCACCTACGGCCTCGGAGTTTACGACTAACATATGTTCCCTCAAGCGCCACCGAGCTCCCGGTCCGGATAACCTTCCACCCGCACTGTTGCGTATGCCGAACCACCGTCTGCCGAAGAGAGTGATGTTTTCCATGCCCAATTCAGAGTGGCGTAAACAGAGAGGTGGCCAACCCTTGACTTGGCAGAGGAGTATGAAGGAGATCACGAAACGCTTGGGTGCTGTCAGTGCTACTCGCCGGATGGGATGGGAACCGCGTGATCCTCACTGTGCCCGGTTGTAGACACTACAGGATATGACTGTCAACCGATGTCAGTGGCCTTCTTCAGTTTCTACTCATAATGATTGTGGTAAACTAGCACTAAGTCTCTTCCCCATCCACCTTCATTCTTTTCTTCACAATAAGGCTTTCAAATAAGTCATGGTTGTACGGCAGTGAAGCATCGGTGTTGGACACTGATGTCGTGCTGTCGATGATGATGATGATGATGATGATGATGATGATGATGATGATGATGATGATCTAAACTGTGTACTCAAATTTGCAGCTTCGTGGCTGCACGGAAAAAGCATCCTTCCAATTATGAACAGTCCGGATGTGAGAAACATCCTCTATTATTTCCTGATGAGTGGAGCTTAATCTCCTAAGCATTGTTAACAAATCACCAGAAAATCACAAGCACTGAAAGTGAGTTACCCCGTTATTAGACAGATTCAAATGAATTCAAAAAGAATATACCAGCGGTCCCCGCCATAGTGAACAAGGTTCAATGGAATCTCGGGTGACGGTGCATTACATACAACGTGGAACCTTCCCCTAAACAGTCAAGAAGTCATTGCTATGGTCGGTGTATTTTTTGTGGATTAACATTAGCAAAACAGGACTTTCGCGTTTGACTCCCATTGCTTTCATGCCTTCATAATATGGTTGCAAAACTCCGGGTAGTCTGGTTTATGTTGAAGGACGAAATCTTTATTCCATCTCCGATCCCTTCACATTACTAACAGTCTGTGAGTAGCTTAAAGGAAGTATAATTTCAAACGAGAAGTTGTCACTCCGGGAACCAGTCAACACTGGTGACTACATTATGCGAATCCTGTGATTGGAGGATGAATGGCCGCTTGTGACCGAGTGGTCACGCGTTCAAACTATCGGACTGGAGGTCGTATGTTCCTGACCCTCTTGAGTTTAACGAGATGCGCACTTCTGATGATGCCCAAGAAGGATGAAACAGCTGTGCATTGCTTCCCGGCTTTTCAGCATAGTTTACCTTCACTGAGGAAACCTTAATTGGAATAGTTTGATTTTTGTTATCATTGTTTAAAAGCAGGCCAGTCTCAGAAACAAGCAGAGTTAAGTCCTCAAAAACCAATAAATTAAACTTCTTGAGAACATAATAACGCAAAATGAGACAATCATAAGAACAGCGTCACACGTAACGGATACGGACCATAAATTCGAGTGACGGTTCCCGGCTACTGATGAATCCACTGAGGTGCTGAGTACTTTGTAGCTTCTGACTATGATCCACCGGTCCGCTACCCAGTGTTACACATTTGTCGATCTGGCATGCATCCAGGTTCTACACGGAACGGAAACTAGAAATTACATACAGAGAAGACGGAAAATGCCCAAAACTACGGATTACCATGGGATTGTTCTGAGTGTATAGCAGTTTATTGAATAAATTATCAGCCTGATCCGTAGATAGTGGTAGGATATGCACAAGGACGGTTCCACCTAGCCCAGGTCCTCAAAACAATCGTACCGCACGCCATTAAAATGGTGGGCTGGCCTAGAACAGAATAAATTTGCGGATTTCTTCATCCGTTTGTCTATGCATGGTGCTTGGGTACATAGAGTTGCAGCTGACTTAGCGGGATCCGTGGTTTGATTTGTTTTGTCATCTGCCTGAATTCTTTCTCTTTGTTTGAGGGCTATTGATCTGAATACTGAAATATCGATCAACCAAGGGTCAGCTGACTCGCGGAGGTTCACGATTAGCTAGTCCAGTTCAGTGACAGAACACATCAATCAGAATTTCAAAGAGGCATCTAAATGCATACGAATGACTGACCAACAGTTGCCTATTCTGCTTCCCGATCAGTTCACTCTGATGAAATACTTATTGATTTTTAGCTAACACACGCTAAACAGTTTGGTTCAAACTGAAGTTTATAATTTCATGCCTTGTTGATTCGCTCACTGAAATGCACGGATTCAAAATTACCATGTGAATGCTCTTAATCAAACAGTTGCAAGTGATCTTTGGGCTGGAGAATGTGATTGTTTGTTTGTCCACGGCAGTTACTAAGGTCAATTAGTTGTGAAAATTTCAAATTTTTAGCACTTTGGGTAAACAAAATAGTAGAATGGGATTTAATTCTTGATATGGGGAAAGACGTTCGTAACCAGCCTGATACACAGTCGGCAAAGGTAAGACAGAAAGTCATGTGAGTTCAGTGTGGTAACCAAATTAGAATGTGTCATGATTTATCCTGCGAAGATGCATTATATACGATGTTACAGTGCATACCTTCAAAAGTGATTACGTCTACCGTGTAATTAGGTTAGCCGTATACGGAACCTTGTAAATATGATCTGATAATCTGAAGTAATGCAGACTAACTGACTAATTCAAAGCTGCTTGGATCTGGTCAGTCTGCGTCTTTTTTTCGACGTGTGTGTAATGTTCACCAAAATATCTTCTGTGTCTGACCATTTGACTTGTTTCGGTTGTGCTGACACAGAGATAACTTTTTCCAGGTCTTTGACGTCAGCTAGCGAAGAACTATTTTTTTGACGTTGCCAAAACTTATTTTCTTACAGGAAACTATCCACAAGATTGCTGAAATCTCTTCGACAGCCCACAGCCCTTCTTGGGGCTCATCAGGTGGGCGCAATCCCCGAGTTTCCGTCAACCTGTTTTCGAGAACTACACTCATCTGCAAGTCAATTTGGTTTTCACTAGAGGCTCAATTGAATCTCTCGTTTATGATATTCTACAACTGAATGTGCTGCACACATCATGATTCAGTTGACACGATATTCGACATACCATACTGTTTTCATAAAGGAAACTACTCACAAGGTTGCCGAAAACTTAGCTTCCTTAACTATAAGACAGGCCACAATGTACAAATATATGGTCATTGTTGACTTGAGGCTGAAGTTCAGAACCCCCATCCCCAAACTCATACAACTAAAGGAAAAACTGTCGCTGTGGCTCATCCTTCTATGCTTTTCCACATGTCGTATCTTTCGACACGTGACCTATCCTGAGACAGATTGACCATCTAAGCAATTTTTCCAGATCAGTATCGTACAGAACTGCTTCCTTTGTATTAGTTCAAGAATCCCCGTTTGCCTCGGGAGAATTTTCAGTTGCCCAAGATGTGATTGAAAATTAAAATAGTGCTTCAGACCACAGACTGTACTGATTGAAGGGACAAGAACCTACCGGTGAAATGAAGAAGGCCTTCGCTGCGAACTTATTAGAAAATACCAACTGACCAGTTATAAACTATTGGACAGGGTTGCAAAACTCTCATTTGCATCTTATTTACAAAAACTGAACATCCATCTCCTGTTCTTCTTGAACTTTCCTAGATATTCATTGATTCAAATCATTCATTGCTCAAATCCAAGCAAATGCTACCAAAGCAACTCCACACATTCCGCAACAGATCTCCCTTTTCAAGAGACGCAAGGCGAATTTACAAGAAGAAAACATACTACTGGCATGCCTCCCCATCAGTAGTATCAACGTTACACCGGTACAAAGAGATGCGTTTTCTTTTTAAATGGAGTTCTGTTTGAATTTCTCTTGTCCTTTTAATGCCCTGTCTGTCAACCAAAACCTTTACCACAGTTGGGGCGAGACGATCCAAGTGGTTCGAGCGCCAATTTACATACTGGAGGGTCTGTGCTTCAAGTCCGACCTCTGCCTCTCGAATTCCCTGTCTAGGCTTGGGCGACCTGGCAGTATCTCAGCCCTCGTGCAGCCATTGTGTGTCATGGCAGCTAGATACGCGAACTTTTTATTGTGTGGTACGAATACATATCAGAAGAAAAGGAACAGACCACAGATCCCGACAAACCTAATAATATCTTTGCCACAAAAGGTTATAATGCCATGTGTCTGGATGCAAACACAGCACGACAGAGCTCAAGTACTTAACCAATTATACTGTTTACCTTGAGCTGAGAAAAATCCACACGCGCAAAGCCAGCAGACGGAACAGGATGCTCCAACTAATATCAAGCTACTTGTCTTCAGAAAACTCCGTTCCGTTTTGTCAGTTCTTCAATCCCTGATTGCTGATGGATAGAGAACTGCCGGAACAAATTCATAACCGGAAGTGGTCAGCCTAGTGATTCACCAAATTTTTTTGTTTCATTGTGCAGTAACGGTATTTTTCTCAGCTTAGTGCTCGGTGTGAGCCTCACAAGCTTGCGCTCACGTCAAAACAACCACCAAAGCTGAACAAGGTATATTAACGCCCAAAACAGAGTCAAGAACAGTTGTACAGCGCTTCATATATATAGCGCAGGCAGCAATAACTTTCTGGAAATTCTGACGCGTTCTGGATGCGCCATTGTCAACCGGCATTTGGCCAATCCTGGGTCATGATTGGCTGTTGGGTCAAGACTTTCAACCAATCAGATCTCGTCTTGATGCCGGACCGGCAAGCGTCCCGAATTAGTGACCAATCTTGCGTGGGATGGACTTCGCGGCCGTGGCAGCACCTGAGTGCGAGCGGTAGACAGAAATACGTGAGGAATTCCGCCTAAGACGTTGAAAGCGACTATTGCTTAACATTGTAGAAACCTCACTGAGCTCACCCAACGATGTGCAGCAGTGTTTGTAAAAGATTCAGCTTCATCATGTAACTCCGAATGATTTATCTGCCAGAAAAAATTATTTCCGGGTTGGCTTCCTGGACTTTGGCAGTGCCTTCGATTCACTGCTACTCGAACTTTTCGAGACGGGCATCTAATGACTCCTTCTGTATCGCCTACACAACTGCTTTACCTACCGAAACCTCCAAAAAACTTTTGCCGATGAGTCATTTTTTACCGCATCTGCTGTGTTCTACGCAGCCAGAAGACACTCGGCTTGGCAATGCATGTCCTACAGTACACGATGCTTACGGCTTTGAGCAAGACATCAAAGCTGATACAAGCTGCGGTTCTAAAACTTAACCCTTCCGAATTCAGTGAAATTGTATCTACACTGAAACAGAGTGAGCACCCTGAAGCCGACTTACCTATTGTGGCCAGAAAATTCAAGCTAACTGTGCAGAATATCTTGGTTTATGACTTCATTAAAGCTGACATGACATAAACGCCTTGAAAATATCTTCCGCAAAACTTGAGCGTTGGCTTGTTCGTTTCCTTCATACTGTCAATCGGCTTACCCGAAAGTTTACACTTACTACGGCCTGAATAGTTATTTTGTCTTGTTCACCCGTTATTCTAAGCAAACTGCTGGGAAAGGAATATAGTGGCAGCAAATAATGGATCAGCCTCCGGTAATGTCCTTGATAGTTTTGTGGAAGACTACGAATGCGTTTACAAAGCATGACGCAGCACTTGATGAGGTTCCTAACTCGCTGCATTCAGCTAGGATCAACTGCCCATTGGGCGACAGCGGTTGGAATCTGAACGCAAGTGAATTACTACATAAAATATCAGTGATCTCTTTACTAGTACACCTAATGACCTCAGAAGCGAACTCTGGAGAAAACAGACTCGCGCGTTTTGTTTTCCATTGTAAAGCTTCTTAGCCGCGCTCCCCTTCCTCTTGTTTTGCTTTGGATAACAAGTTGCTTCCGGTATCCCGGTCACTCGAAAATCCGCTGGCAACAACAAAAGAACAGCAGTCTTTGTTTTGTTCACAGCCGCACCTTTGCAGCACTGAGTCACTGTAAGTTTTCGTCTCACCAGTGATCTCACACAGATAACAGAAATGTGTTGAAGGGGAACGATATTCTGGTCAAATTGTTAGAGGTCACCTTTTGGGGGTTTTGCGGGATGGCTATTTCGTTCACAGTCACTCCACTCTCATCTGAACGGTCGTTCTCCTGTTCTGGCGTAACTATACCGGTGAGCCCACACCAAAGGGAAGCAGCCTTGCACTCGAGTTTCGCTCTTACTAGAGCTTATCAGCAGTGCATATCCAATGGGCGTGCAGGGATAGAAATTTATGGCACAAATCTGATCTGAGCAGTACTGACTTCAAAGAGCCCCAGAAGAGATTGCATACCAGAGTTTGACGGAAACCAAAGTTTGTTCTATTCCAGGATCCAGCTGTTCCATTAAACTAGCCTATGCAGGAAAAACGTTTGCCTAAAAAATTCCAAAATCATACCAACAAACGGTAATTAGCTCGGTTATTTGGCGCATCGATTGCAGCTTCCGTCTGAGAACTCGTCACACAAGGATCCAGTCAACATGTGCCCACGTGATGTGATTCCCATGATTACCGGATGAGTAACACTTTACCCTGCCCAAGTATGTGTTACTCACACTGATGATGAGCCACTCCCGACTGAAAGGCGTCGTCCAACACTATTGGCCCGAAAGTCACGGTTCCGATTCTCCATGGAAATTAGTGAAATGCACAATTCCCATGATTCCCAGTATGGGTCGAAGTACTGTACAGTGCTTCTCAGCTCTTCAGCCCGAGATTAGTTCCATTTGTGCGACAGAACCTCGATGCAGCCACTAATTTGCAAAAAAAACTGTGATTCAACCATACCTGACGTTTTTTTCTGAAACTGGTTACTTAGTTTCATGAGGGGAACATATCTAATGGTTTTCTGGCTACTTCAAAGCTCATGTTGACAATCTTTCTGAGAGCTTCCAATAGGTTAAACTAGCCAGTTGTCCTATCACTCGGTTGTTACTGAATATAACTTAGCAGAAGAGACACAACTTTCTAGTTGGAATTCAAGGAGTACTTGATAAATTCGTGCTCTGGAGAGGTCCGCAAATCCGGTACTCGTGAGTTTTCTTGCGCGGCGCTACAACTTCCATCAACCTTCCGTATTCTTTCTTCATCTTTGATTTTAAAACAGCACCTACACAGGTTAGGAGAGCAAGCCCCCGGTAGCCATGTCGAAGGCAACTATGTTTGTTTCGAACTTTGGTAGTCGGGTTGGAACTCCATGATTCTATCCACCCCTACCTCCGGACCGAACTCATTTCTGATTTGAACTGACCAACAATCAACAAACCACAAATATGTTAGTAGTTCGTTCTATCCTTTTCAAATCGCCTTCTCATAAAAGTGACTACTCCATGAAAGTTGTTTGAGTGATCTCTTCCTCTTCCAAACTAGTCTCTAGTGTCCCGAAAACTGGGTAAACGCAGTAGTTCATCTGCCCTAAAAAGCTTACACTTCTGTGTCGCTCTGACCAACAGATTCCTGACTATTGGGTCTTGAATTGGTTGTACCAGGATGCGAAAATTTAGCTGATGCATCCACGAATTTCACGTTCAGTCTTGGCTGAAGACTGAAGGCCGACAACTTCTCGTGATGCTCAGGCCTTAGTTTTGCGGAATTTCTGCGTGTTGCGCTACCCGGAATTCAGCCCATCACGGCTCAAAGACTTGAGGAAGGAAAGTCAAAGGTGAACAGCTGATGACGGGCAGCATGATATTCCAGTGTTAAAGTTCTATCCTTTCCAACAGGATTGTGAAGTGCAGGCAGTAAGTTACTTACCACAGACAACCAGCATTCCCAAGATTATGAAAGCAACCAGACTGCCTTTCTCCGTGGAAGAATCGGTAGGAAAGGGTTGACCCGATCGCCTGGTAACTCATCGTGGCCCTCGACACATGATTCAATAGGGTGGAGGTGCCGGTGCAAGCCAAGATGCCGGTGCTGTTCAAGGATTAATTACAGCATGCAATAAGAGCCAGGCTTCTATGCCATACTCACTAAGCTATTGAAATAAGCAAGCACTGGTCTATCTGGTGAGTCAGATATTTGAGTTACGGACTCGGGAGAGAGGGTCCAGGGGAAACTTCAACGTCCGCTGTCTCGTGACGGTACAAGCAAGGGAGAAGTCCCGGTACAAAACCTTCCCGTTTGCTGCTACCTTGTGAGTTAGACGTTTAAGTCAGCGGCTCAGATGGTGACCTCAGCAACTGCGAAGCTATGCTCGCCTGCGCCAGTACTCTTTTCCAACCACCAGATTCAAATTGAATTACTGCCTTTGATAAAGTGCTCCATTTCCCAGCTCGATCGTTCCAGTGAAAGTTATTGGTCCTCAGCCCAAACAAACCATTCTCCCTGGCCGCTTTCAAAGTTCAAACTCAATGTCACGCGCTCTCCTCATTGAATGTTGTCTTGTCTGCGAAACACATACAAGGCTGGACTACCGCATTGCGTCTCAACACCCGGTGAACCAACTACGCTTTCCTGACCTTCACTCTCCAATTTTCAGCAAGTCCAGTTTTAGCACTGGGTTCACAATGGTTGGACAACCTCGTTAAACATAACAGCTCAAAAAGTTCAGTTCGGTTGGATTTCTGTGAAGTGTCCACTTCCCGCAGTTGAACTAACCGAGTGCATCAGACCGAGCAACCGGCAGCCAAATACCAGCCAAGTAGGGAGAGAGCCCTAAAGCCAGCGTCATGCCCAACCCATCATTATCAGGTCAAGCAAGGAAAAATGACTAGATGAGACCCAGACTGTGCGCAAAGGGTGATTTCAATGGCCTGCATTGTCCAAAAAATTTATCACAGGTACACAAATAGGGTTCGCTATCTTGGTCCGTAAAATGATGGTCACAGAGAATCAGCTCAGGCATCGTTGTAGACGCAATACCTTTGAATAACCGCGAGTGATTTGTAGACGAATGCACAAAGTTCATAAGAAACTAATACAATAAAGCAGAACTCAAGACCTTACAGTACAATATACACTTACAGATACAAAAGAGGAAGGAAGTATTGAAGACTAACAGACAACCCTCCAACACAAGATAGATCATTGGCGGGCCACTTGAGTCTCTTATACGCTCAGATGGTGGTATTCCCCCGGACGACAGCGAGTGCTGTCTAACATCTACATATGGCTCAATCTGCTACAGTAACCAGACGGTCAAAGGTGAGTAGCGCTGACACCTTTCCAGGCTTCTCCAGATGGTGAAGTGCGGAGATTCTCGGATCCGCGCGGGTGACACGAATGATCTGACAAATTTGGCCTTCGTTGCCCCTTAGTGTACATGCCTCCAGGAGACGGTGTGCGGACCGGTCCATATCGATCGAATTTGTTTACGTGTGGGCGATATGGTCAGGCATTGAGCGGACTCATAATCTATAACCGATAAGAAAACAGGTGAGATATAAACAACCAATGAGGTGCAAGACAGCCATGTTGGACGTCAAGTCTCTACCTTTCCCGGATGTTATTGCGTGCCTCCATCCTGAGGTGAACGGTCAGCATTTTGAACGCGTTGCGAACGGTGAGAAGTGATTTGTCCGATTCAGGAGAGATCATTGGCTTGGGGGTGATGTTTATAGCACTTCTGTCCGTCTAATCGTGCTTCTTGGTTGTGTTGAAGTTATCCACTTAGGTAGTGCGTAGTCTCACGTGATCGGTGTGTTTGTGCGCACATGAAACACCAGTCACTCATATGCTGGTGTTTTTTTCAAAGCTGTGCAAAGCTGAATACAACATTGGGCTGCTAAACTATTCCACGAAATAGTGTTTTAATGACTGGATCAGCCTCGGTATAGGAACAATCGTATGCGTTTCTTGAATAAATATGCGTCCTTTTCTGATATGGTTTCATCCTTACTCTGCAGAGAAGGACGGAGGGTTGTGTAATAGTTGTGGCTGGATAGGATTTTTTCTCTCGTGCTTTTTCGGTTTATCCTATCATAGATCTTAAGCAATTCAGTAAAAAACCCGTTCGACTTAGTCTAAGGATTTTCTACACTCTGTTCGATAATGTCTTTTCCCCATCGTCCTCATAACTTGCCCTGCAATGTCACTGGATACCAACAGATAAGTAGCTGACTCGCATGTTTTAGCTCGTTCGTCTTGGAAACGCTGGGAAATTCTTATTGGTAAACACGACATCAGATATCACGATCATTTCAAAAAAAACTTGGAAATTCCTTGGCAGCCCAGCATTAACCAGGACCAAACAAGTTGCATGCACTGCATCCGGAAGTTTACTGAAACTCTCTGGTGAGTTCAAATGTTCCATAACTCTTGATGGTATCAATGTAAGTGGCATTTGTCATGTGTCCGATCGTCCTGGATTAGATTTGTTAGGATTAGATTGGATTGACAAGCGAAACCTTTCGGACAGGCCACTGAATACTATCTGTTACAAGACACAGGCGACGAAAGCGAACATATGCAAAAAGCTGCCTGACTCGTTTTGGAAGAGGAACTCAGAAGGTCGCAGCCCGTGCACTAAGTCCCTGTTAAACCACCGTCAATCAGCTGGCCAAGCCGAGAGATTTGTGGATACTTTTAAACGAGCACTTTTGAAAGCTCGAGGGGAGGGACCAACGTATGTTCTATCTCCAAAAGAGGGAAATGTCAGGGCGCACCCAGACAGAAGGAAAAGCACATGTGCACAGAGTAACGCATCCCCAAGGTCACCATCGGTTCGACACGTCCGGAAAGTAGGTGAGTCGGCGGCTCCCACCAAACACGGCCTAGCAACACACGACCAGCGTAGTGGGCCTGAGACTGTTCACGACCGGAACACCACCATTGGCTGTACGGAGCGAACAAGTGAGCGACCATATTTGGCCCATTTTCCAACTCATTTTTCCACGTGTGTTATGAAAAGAAGTCGAAAAGGGGGATCTCAGGATATGAAAAAGATGACGAAATCGTTTGTGATGAAAAATACAGAATACAGTGGACCTGGTTTCTATAGATCGCGTTCGGAAATTAAACCTGTGTAAGACTGGATCCCAAAGACTGTTGTAATCTGGGAAGAAGCAATGAAATCCGCATTCTAAGTAAGTTGCGCTATGTACGAAAGCCTAGCGGCCTGGACGATGTTTGCGGAAACATGTGGTGGGGAGTACAGAGACTAGAATCAGCCTAAAACTGTTCCAAATTGTCCAAAACACAAGTAGCCTCATCACTGAGTCCAACACCGAGAACGGTCGACCTGCCGCCCATATGAGTCTTACTTTTTCTCGACATGGTTATTTATCAACCCAGGCGGTCCCGACGAAAGCATTAGGTTTCTCAAATAACCACTAATTATGTAACGTTTCTGAGATCTTTTTGACACTGCACTACTGAATTTGACCTCATTGGGAGGCCCTTAGGTAGGTCCAATTCCAAAATTTCAACCAGCTATATTTTCTACGTCTGTGGGCTCATTTACTCGGGCAAAAGTGAAGCTTATTTTACGGACAACTGAACGAAAAATCCATTGTTCATATCAACCTCCAGTTTAGCATCCAAACGGCATTCAAGATACCCCAGTATTTTTCTTGACCAGTCTACTTACGTCACACCAATTTAATTTGCAAGTAGTTGTAAAAAATCGAGAACTAAGTCTTCTTGGTCAATCTCAAGAATAGTGAGACAAGTAGAGGTCTGCCAAAAAAGAAAGGAAGAAAAACACTTCGAAATTTTTTAACATTACTCCAAATAACACTTGAGGCGGTCTCTTCAGCACGCTTTCAATTATAAACAAGTGATTCAGAAGGCACTCAGTTTAGTCGCCCGCAGACACCAAATTAAGTTGCAAATGGAGACAAATTTCGAAAGATTTCCCACCTTACTCGTTTATTGGTATGTGTTCGGAACGGACCACCTGTCAGAAGAGCCACACTCAGTTGGTCGTACTCATGGCCTCCCAAAGAGTGGCTTCATTGAAAGACGTCCTGACAGTTGGTTCATAGATTGTCATCTCACCGTTCCAAGTCGTTGGAGTTTTTAACGCTCTCTGTCCACAAAAAGGTACAAAAAACAACACTTAAACAAAAGACCATGTGATACTTGGCCTCCTAGCATCCAACCACATTGTTTTTAATACCGTGTGCGTTCAAATTGTAACTCGATGAATCGCGATATCTCGAATATCGTACCAACTGAAACATGAAGCGGCCTGGTTCAACACATTTATTTGCTTAGAAACATCATAAACTCGAGATTCATCTGGGTTCCAGGTGAGTATTGCACAAAACAAAACTTGTTTGCAAATGAGTTTATCTCTGCTTCACAGTTGTCATACCAAATCAACAGATGTTTGAGACAGAACACCCATTCTGAATCCAAGTTCGCAAGTGCTGTTGAGGAACAGAGGATCCTTGACATCCTCTGATGACTTCTCCTGACCAGCGACAACGGTGACCAGTGCGATGTTTATCTAGCTGATGAGCCAAGATGAAGGCAAAAGTTTAGGCGCTGTTTTAAACTGAGGTTTCCAAACACAGTCCCATCAGGCTATCATGTGAATGTGATTGGATTTAACTCCAAACTGTCAACACTTCAATCCGTAGCGCAGGTATTTGGAAGCAAAAGAGATATTTTTGTCAGATATGTAGTAGACACGAATGCATTTTCTTGCTGGAATTTTATGAATTCCAGTCGGTCTCATTGGATCGTAGGAGGTTCCTATTTACGCTTTCGTCATCTGTTTCGCTTTTGAAACAGCTGTCGAGTTTTCTCACCCGCAACACTCACATCAAGAACCATCGCAGAACCACGACGGAGGCAGCATTGGCAAGCTCAACGAATGAATTCTAGCTTCCCTTTCTTTTACATCATTTCATTTAAGTGATTTTCAGATAATTTCACTAGTTACTTTGAGTTTTTTCTTTTGGACGTGGCTGTAACTTTTTCGATGAGCTTTCCTCAACTTTGCGCAGTTGAATTTCGCACACAGTAGGTAATCACTCAATAAGATGAACACCGTTCTCTTAGATTTCAGAGTTGAGATACTTGCAGGTTAGCAAAAACTCCCGTTCCAAATGAGGAATCTGCAAATAACTTGGGCTATTTTTGGAAGCTTTCTCTCGAAAATCTCGCATGGACGCAGTTATGAGTTTTCGTAAATCAACAATCGATCAAACTCGCCTATCGATCAATCGCGCTACACATACTTTTTCCAATTAGTAGGTGATCGATAACAAAAGGCCAAGGTGATCATCACTCAAAACAATGTTATACTTGAATCAAATGGTCAGCATACAACTGAAAACCACTCGAGCCAAGATCTATTCCCATATCTCATTAAAAAACGGTTGTTCCGACCAGAGATTGAGTACTTCGTCCTTTGGTTACGAACGGCTGAATAACAGTGTGATTAGCGCTCACTTTGACAGGAATTGGAGTCTGAGGTCAAACTCAAAGATGTGTTAGACGTAGTGATGAGACAAGCTTTTCGAAAAATTCATCGAAAATGTTTTTCATTTGGTAGATTCGTTGTTCATCCGTAGATGGGAACAGTTCGAACGGCCTTCAAGTTTTAGCCAGCGTTCACTACGAACCTAGGTACTTTGTAACCGCAAAGTTCTGAATAGCCGCTAGTGGCCAAAAGCTTGAGTGTTCAAATTGCTAGCTGGAATGTCGCCAGTTCAAACCTCCCCATAGTTTCATAAGACGCACACTGCCGATGATCCCCAACAAGAACAAAACGGTTGCATATTGCTATTCAACGTTTCAACATAGATTGGCTTCACTTATAGATAGAAATTTTTGGTAAACGGAGGCTGTATCAAACACTATATACATGAGTTACTTTTTTAGGAAACGTGAAGCAAATGGACACCGCCAGAAACCTCGGATACTACTGTTGTTAACCGGTTGAACCTGAATGATGGTGTCGATCAATCGCTAGCGAGATGATGGCCTACAACAGTTAAGATTTTTGCACGATGATCACTGCTGAGAATGACTGTTAAGAAAGCTTTTAGCTTTGTCTCTGAAGATGAATTTCACTAAATTTTGCAGCCTGATTTCTGAAGTTAAACTCCGGTAAATAGATCAATAAGAAACGGTGCACTTGGTATGAACTGAAACTGATTGTTGCTAACTTATTCCTTTCCAAACTGCTTTGTGTGACCATGAAACATTTACTTTGTGTCTAGCTGAACAAGAATGACCTTTCAAATACTTAATCAAGGCCGGTAATAAGTGAAATCCATCAGAGAGGTCAGTCTACCTGTGAAGTGCACTTTAGTGTGCACGTAGTGGAAGCAATGTAGGATGGTACTCACTCGAAGGCAACGGTTTCGCGATGATTTCTTCGGATTTTAGAGACGAGTAAAATTCGTCAGTGGAAATTACATGAGCCAACAAAAGCACGTTGACAGAACTTGCGCAGAAATGAACAGAAATTCATGTCATACCTGACCCCAACTTTCATTCAGCTGCAGGACTCATGATATGCCGTTTTTCTGCAGTATAAAACACAAGGAAAGTTACTGGGTCATCATTCGAGGTGCATGGTAAACCATTCTCACCGATCAAGCCTATTCTGACGATTTAGGTGATGAGGATTCAGGTGCGCTCAGCCTGCGCTGAGCGCTGGTGCAGTAGTGGCTACTCGCTCACTTCTCGTGTCAGATAACTAGAGTCCAAACCCGATACGTGCAGGGAGATGCACTGCTGATGAGCTCTAATAAGGGCGAAACTCAAGTCCGGTACTTCCCTCCTTTGGTGTGGACTCACCAGAATAACCACACCAAGAGAGAACAAGGATTGTCCAGACGATGTGGATGTGAATCCTGTACCTACTCAATCAAACATCTGTTCCACGTCACTTTACCACGTGAGGGGGGCATACAAATTTAATAATACCTTCTAAACTGAGAGAACCATTACGGGGAAAAGTCATCGTGTCTTCTGGTCAATCAGATCGATATGATCGCCAGTGTATCGAGTTGCGTTCTTGTGCGTGGGACTGGCTGAAATTTGCTATGACAGTGTTTATTTCCACACTTTTTGAGGGGAGACTTCACTGTGAAGACTCGCCGTTAACAAAAGCTTAATTTAGATGTAAACCAAATCGCCCAGCAGCAATTAAGTGTGAGTTTTGACAAATCAAGCGTTTGCTTCCGTTTTCGTCCAGTTGAATAACTGGGTGGTAGTTTTGTGATTTCTTTTAGATGTATACTTTGAAGGGTACGGAATACGAAACTTTTCCAGATAAGTCCCACCACTAATGCAAAAAGTGCATGTGCGAAAAGTTAAGCCCCACTACGGTTTGCCAGCTCCAATTTAATGCACGCACACAACCTTGACCTATTTTTGATGAAAATAATTCCTTATCCTCATCTAGACTCATTTTGTGCAAACTTTTTCTCCGTTCAGACGTAAAACTTTAAATCAACTCTCGTTAATGATAAGGAGACGGTAATACGTTTTTTGCAAAGCCAAGGAGTGATACATCAACAATTTTTATGGTCACTAAATGACACTTTTAAATGTTTCTGACAGGTGGAGTTGTAATGCCCGAGAGTGTCTATCTATTAGCCACACGACCGCTATCGACTGGAAGAACCTTCTTCGTGAAGTTTGCTCCTGGCGGCTTTGCAGACTTCAACAGTTATCGGCGGCCCAGGTCTACACGTCGAGATCGATGAAACGCTAATACCTCGCCGTAAAAACCACGCAGGGTGAGTCGTTTCCCAGCAGCGGTGGGGATTAATTTTTGGCGGGGCTTATCTGAAAAAGATCCCGGAATACTTTGCATAAGTTATGTGCTTCTAGGTACTGTTTGACCTGTCATTGTTTTGAGTCATATAATATGGTCAGATGACTTCCACAATAAGCGATGAAACCTCGAAGAGAAATAACATAAGGATCTGGTTCCGGTACGCTGAAGGCGATCAGCTAGCATTTCCTTGTGGTAATGTACTTTCTGCTGTTGTGTATTTAACGAATTATTTTCCCATCCATTCGACTTTTCTAG
Organism: Opisthorchis viverrini; assembly: GCF_000715545.1. Lineage (NCBI taxonomy): Eukaryota > Metazoa > Platyhelminthes > Trematoda > Opisthorchiida > Opisthorchiidae > Opisthorchis > Opisthorchis viverrini. Next base: position 117,469 of record NW_008752188.1, on the reverse strand, counting down.
ACAAGGCCATGAATCCATCTCAACCGAACCTGTGTTCAGCTGGCTAGATGGTTGAATCTATGTGCGATTCGTTGTTCGATTATTGCGGAGGAATACTTCCGAAACTGTTGTACACATTTCTACCGTATAAGGTGCTTCGGACCAACTGGTAATGGACTGAGAAACGTGAAAGACCCCAAGCCAACATGGGGGGAAGCGCATACAGTAGGTACAAAGTTTATAATACACCGCCCCGACCAAACGCCCAACGACCGTAGAATGCAACTATTGACCAGATTTTGAACGGTTAACTTTATCGTTATAACCAGTTCTTGGTGTCAGGCGGGCGAAACACTCTTCTACACTCAACTGAGCAGATGATCTCATAAATTCGCGTAGACAATGAATTTGGTGCCAACAATTTTCAAGTCAAATCACCAAAATCGTACCTAGCACCAGTCCACTTCTGTTATCCAAACGCCAGGATCAGAAAGAGAAACCAAGTCGTGGAGGAAAAAGCTTAAAGAACTTTTCAATTTCCAGCCGCCGGACAAAACTCATTTTTGTAAGGCGTTGGCCCTTTTTTGTCAGGTGACAGATTTCCCTGACATAAGCCAGCAGAAGAGACAACTAACTCGCTACTTTTTATTTTTTTTTTCAAAGAACAGTGCACTTGCGTTGTCCTCTACCGTCTTGGCGCAGTGATCCTCTCGAATCCACATCAAAGGGGGAAGCACTGGACTCGAGTTTCGCTTTCCTATTAGAACTCATTAACTGCGCATATCATGCCGAGGGTTGAACTCCGTAAATCTGACATGCTAGGTAAGCGTTCTACCACAACTCCATCAAACTGCGCTGGGCGCACCTGAAAAGGCGAACATATTCGCGCCTGAGCATTGTGAGTGGTTCGTTCGACGCCGTTTGCGTTCACTCCAAACCTTATTAGCAGTTAATCCTTTTACATCGATTCTTATTGCTTGTTGTACGTGCAGATGATTGTATCAGTTGTATGACTTCAAACAAGAAGAGAGTATTGTTGCCAGTCGAGATCACTCTACTGAGGAATGTTGACTTTCCCTCTCCAAGTGCCCACGTGGCTCTTCTGTTTACAGAAGGCTAAACAACATCGATTTTTAGTCTGAAAAAGTGTAAAAATTTCCGAATGACCGTTTTTAAGTCACGTTTAGATGCCGACAAGCAGTATGCGGTAGGGATTGTGTGAGATCACTTCTCTCGATTATGAGACCCCGAACTCTTGAAAAAATTGCCACAAAATTCAGACTTAGTTAAACAATGGAGATGTAGAGACGGAGGTGTAGGATTTGTCCCTTCTATTTGTATAGAAAACACTTTGTTTGCAGAAGTAACTCTGTTTAACGGCCCGCAAAAACACCACACTACTCGCACTTCTACATTCGCTATTTAAAGGGAAATATTTCCATAGCCTGCACTATTTGGTAAGCATTCATGGCTTTCACGAAAAGTGAACCTACGATTATAGCACTTAACCTTCCCGGATTTGGTAATACACGTCAGTGTTGTGTAAACTTGGCCGTGTCCGCGTTTGAACTTCGGACATTCTGCACAACAGGCAAACGTGTGATTACTACTCAAGTAACGCATGCGCACCTCAACTATCATTTCTGAGCAGATCAGCGTCTTGGCACTCCTAACAACGCGATTAGTTCATTCGAGTCCACGAGTGAGCGATCAGCTACTCTCATGCTTGCATTGATCGAATGACGCACGTGTGTTGGGATACTGAAAGCTCGGGCGAATTCATTAGTTTATCTAATGCTTGCTCGCTGACGTTGTTGAGGTTGTGTGCACTGACAATATCTTCTTGAATAATGACGAAACATTCACCAACCAACCAACAAGCTCATCGAGAATGCCAGCAACTAAAAACACACACCAGGACTTCCAAAGCAGGTAGCGTCATCAGGTCTGATAAAGTCAAACAAAACAATTTCTTCACCCTTGGTTCGTTAGGTTTCAAGTTCTCTGTGAGGAAGGCTGATAGTTTCTTCACTCTTGGTTTGTTAGATGTCAGGTTCCCCGTGAGAATCGCTAATTTTTGTATGCAACAGTCTGATTATCCTCCAATAGTCTTCTAGGTTGTTTAGATCAGGAGTGTTATACCTGCTGATTCGCCGACCTGTGGTATCTGCTGCTGACCCTCTCCGGTGCCTAGTGCCGAAGATAAATAGACTCACAGAAGGAAACACAACAGCTATATTCCGAACAAGCGAGTACGAGAGCAAAAGTTACAACGACGCCGCGCTATTTAAAAAGGACTTTCTGACATTGACCCAGACTGTCTGATAGGCGTTAGTGAACACCCATCAACATCGATCGTACTTCTGTGAAAAGCTTGAACGCTGATCACATTCGGTCATGCTTCTGTGGCGTGCCAAAACACTCGTCAGGTTTTGCTGAATTGAGTGAATAATTGACTGGCCTAGCTGCTTACCGGCTTCTGTGTTGAGACTATGGTGGAGCAGTAGGTTCCGGGCATTCTGAGGTTACATTCAGGAATCTGACCTTCCTGATAAGGGGTTTCTGTTTGATGGAGAGCTAAACTCAAAAATATATGATGCACCTTCTTCCCACGCCCATCAGCAACCACACGTCTTTGATTAAAATGAACGACATACTAGAGAATGATATCAGCAAGTGCTTGTATGGAAGAACAAATGAGAATGGAGGAAGTAGTATGATCAGAGGAAAAATAGTAACTTCTTGTCCCCACCTCATCCTGAAAGTAATTTTCCACACGTGATTACCAGCGTTCGATTCAGATAAAGTTCTGATTATTCGCCGTTAGGATAGGTGGGAATCGAGTGACCACAAGTGAGCGAAATTCAAAGACTGTTGAACAATAGCATGCGAAAACGCGATATTCCCAGTGGTAAGGCCAATGTTCAGTTTTAATCCATCATAATTAATGACTTTTCCGAGGTTTGGGTTATTTCAGACCACCAAGTGAGTGTGAACTTGACCGTGGTCGAAATTTGTTTGTTTAGAAGGAGGCTGATAAACAAATTGAAGGGAACGACCCAATTAAAGTTAAATGCCGGTTTTTAGGTTGCACATATTTCGCTCCAGCACACATCCATCATCGTCATTGTCACTAAGAGCAACACAGCAACACTAAGGAAGAAAGAACATGAATTCGATAAAATGTGGCACACAACCGAAACAAAAAACATTAAGGTTAAGGAGAATACCTAGAGCTCATTGAACACATCAATGGCCCCCAAACATGTTGCTATCGCCCGGATAGAGCAGCCACTTGAGACAAATATCTCACGACCACAACGCTCAAAACTACGCGCGAAACCAAAGGAGGCACTAATAAAAAAAGCAGGCGGATCCAACTTTAACGGAGTAATTGACCTTACGGGACTACACTCGCCAAGAAGTCAAAAGACCAAACTGAACAAAGAATGCAAAACCTCTCAATATAGAAAGATATCTGGATAACCACTGGAACGGAAAGAACTTTCTTAGTACAAGAATTACAACCATAACAAACAAATAACCGCAATTACCCAAATAAACTCAGGAAAATCATGTCACACCACAACAGAAACTGAGAACGGACCAATAAAATCAGAGAAACTATCAAAAGTAGAACGCGATGTAAGAGCCAATCAAATGAAGGGAAGCGACTCGACCGAAATTGGAAATGAACCAATCAGAGCGGGAAAAATTCCTCGGAGTGGAGCTACTGAACGAATCAGTCGAATGTAGGGAATACAGGCCAGAACTCAACATAAGTCTGGACGGACTAATGGGATTCAGGAAAAGGTGCGTTTCGAGTGGAGCTTCACGATTGCATATATCGAACTGTCCTTGAAATATGTAGAACCTCATTGCAGTATAGGAAAGCTACTCACAACCGTGCACCCACGAGAATCGATTGACTGGTGACGAAACGTTTGCAAGTTAATTACTATGCTCGGAGAACAGGCAACAGTCACGTGATCAGTGCACCGGCAATATATCCTCACATTTCACTGCAGGCATAAGGTGCGCTGGAGGCAGTCACTGTCACGAATAGAATTGGACAAGGAGGACCAAAGGTGGCATGTGTGAACAGAAGAACAATGTAGAGGTTTCAATCTGCATATGTGATTGACTGATGTGTTTGGTTATCTCAAGACAAAAGACATCCGCCCTAAGTGAAAAAACGGTCACATAATCTCATAGATTCGGCCCAAACTAAAGTGATTTCGCTGAGACTTACAGGCTGCGAATTCGACTTGAGTTGAAGCTGAAGATGAGCTTATCTTACTGCCAGTTTTAGGGCGAAATTCGACACTTGAAGTAGCAGCCTAGTAAACTGTTATGCGTACGTACTTAGAGAGTTTTTTGGACATAGTTTCACCTCAATAGTTGACGACAATAGAGTCGTTCGGAAAAGCTGTCCTTATTCCGTTGAGTCACTCAGCTTGCGAGTCAAATTATCTGAGCAGAACTGGGCCAGCTGGTCACAGACATACTTAGTCTAGATGACCATGAAAGCTAGATTGAGTTTCTGCTGACATCTCCTCAGTTCTATTGTCACACTACAAGAAGATAGAAAGAGGCGTCACCTGACTGCTAGTTTATTTGGGCCTCCATGGAAGAATAGTACCGCGGCTTTTACCTTTGGGGAAGTGCTGTAACCCAGTAGGACAAGTGAATGACCTCTAATCTCCGGTATAACAGAACGATTACGGACCGTGCTGGTATCATACATGTAAAGCCGGGTGGCTTCTGCTCATTGGTCAACCGAACCTATACCCTCAGACCTATAACTGTGGTATACATGTGGCACAGTATACGTATGTGGCAATCCGTTTCTTCAACCAGCCAATCCACGTTTGCTGTCGTTCAGACAAATATCTACTAGAATTCCGCGTATTGCGTAGGAACACACTGGATACAATAGTTTCACCATTTTGCTGAGTTTTTCATTACCACTTTGCTTGTACCCTGTGTCGTATGTTTTAAAAACGTTGAACATAACACCTAGGGTTTCATTGACTCACCTGATAACTACAATAAATGGTCACTGGAGTACGGAAAGCTCCTGTCCACTTCACTCTTGAAAAGTCATTGTTGGGTTAGCTGATCAAGCACAGTAGCCTTCAGTCTGCTGACGGGGATGGCATACATTTCATCCTTGCTGTTCATGACGAGCGACGACTGGGGAAATCCCGTCGAACACAGACGTGCACAACTACTTAGATTCCCATTGTTTTGCGCGCGTAGAAAACGGATTTTTCATGTTGGCTCCGTCTAAAGCGCATCCGTTCATCACGTTGAAGCAAAATCTCTAGTGATTGTTCAATTCTGTGAGATTTCCGGCTTTTTTTGGTAGCCGGATACCACCATTCGATGTAGTAATCCTTCGAGAGCAGTGGCAAACCTACCGTTTTAAGGCCAATTCGCCCTTCAAGTTCGCTGAAACTGATTCTTCCTTGCCAAGAGAATGAAAGTTGCACGTACGACGACCTCCCATTCGTTCTTAACCGGGAGGTATGAAACATGTTTATCATGACTCTGAGAAATATACGAAATGAAAACGGCAGCCATCATTTATCCCTAAGGCTGTGTGTGTTTGATGGACATTTCTTTCTGTCAGTGAGGCCAGGTGATTGAAAAAAGCCAAAAAGCACTGTATAGCTGTTTCATTCGTATTGGGCATTCTCAACAGTGAGCAATTCCCCAAACTCCAAGGGATCTTTAGTCCGCGACCTTGCACCCAGTAGTTTTACTACTTTGAGCATTCGGCTACAAGTGACTGATCTGTAGTGTGATTAGTCATTCACTCATGGTATTCGGACCAAGTGGTCGCACCTGTTGGCCGGCTCCTCAAGCGGCGACTTCTCGTATGGAACTCATCTAGGGTAAACTTCCGGACCCTCTGGAGTTTCGTCAGATGATTCCCAATATGTCCAGTACTTCCCGTTTTTTTCAGTACAGGTTGTGGAGTAGCTGCTTCCGTGTGTCAGAGAATGTGCGCGTGTGCGTGTCCGTTCATCGTTCCACCATCGATCGGGCGTGTAACTTGAGTGGCTGACTAGATGCGTGTCCGATTGATTGGCTCGCGTGACTGGGTTGTGGTTTGACCGGATGTGTGACTCAGTTGTTTGCTTACCTGCCACGAAAGCGGACCAGTTTGGCCGCGTGTACTCAATACACCCCTGCCCGTACTTACGTGTTCTTCTGACTTACTGCGAACTACAACAGGTTGGCTCCACTTGCATGATGAAATTCCCGTGAAAGCTCAGAAATATCCCCTTCGCTACCGACAAAAGGTGGTGGGGTCCAGTGGGTTTTGATTTCTATTTGACCGGAGACCTCTATTCGATGTGTTCATCATTCGAGCGCAGTGACAAACCAACGCAGTGTGACCAAGAGCAGGATAGACTGCTTGTTATGCAATATGATAATTGAACTATTATTGACAATTTTTCGATCGACCTGTTTTACATCAATAGCTTGAAATCTATAAACCTCTTCTGTGTCACATTCCGCTTAACTCTGGCACTAGTTGGAGACTGTATTTGGACTTCAAAGGGAACGGATATTTTCTGAAGGAACACAAAGGAACAGATGATTCAGACACCAGGTTGCCAAAGATATAGCTGAATCGAACTGTTTCTTGTAAAATGTAAGGAAGGAAATGCCCTGGTGTATCTAGAGGTCGGGCGGTTAATTCAACGTGAACTAGTGTAACGCATTTGAAACTCGAATGTATCTGCTTGCCCGTTTCTCATATGACCTTATACGTGCCCCTCCCTTTCTCTCTTCCCCCATTGCAGGTACCACGGACGAATCACCACGGGCCCTGGACAGGGAAGAGTACCCCACTTGTACACCCCCTAACTGACCTTGACCCGACCCTACACACACCCCCCGCTTCCGGTTTCGGTTTCGCTCAATACACGTGTGTCGTTACCACACTCCGGCCTTCTCCCTTGTTCCACCCGACCTGTGCGCATGTGTGCTGTGTATACTGTGTGGATTCATTAATACCAGTCCGTATATCTGCACATTTCAGAACTGACGTGTGCCGTCCTCTCGAACGTCGAATACCGCTGACTTCCTGACATCCCACGCTACACTAGGACAAGTATCCCATGGAATGGAAAAAACCTGCAGCTCCGCCTCCATAAGGAGTAACCTCTCAGTAAAAACATGTGGAAATTTGCCATCAAATATTGTTTTTCATGAATAAGTCTGTCTTATTGTTAGTGTTTCTTAAAAGGTCGCCTGTGGTTTTTCTCATCACGTTCGCTGTAGGAATGGTTATGTACCACTCCCTTTGTAAGCGTATCCTGAGAGGTCGAAATTCTTTACCACGTTCCTTCGTCTTACTAAATGGTCTTCTCAAAATGTTTCGCTGACCAGGAACTTCAATCTGTTAGTTTTAGCAGAAGTGGTGCATAAGTCCACCTAGAAAAGAAATGCCCTTGCTTGGGAGAAGCGAAAACGTACGGGCTGGTAGGCCAACAAGGGAAATGGATCGGTAAAACTTGGACAAATAAAGGCGTGACCAATTTTCGGACCTGTGAAGTGAAAAATGTTGCCCTCCAACCCAGTTTGACCAAAGATTATAGTATAAACGACAAAAAGGGTGTTTTACTGACCTAACTGGTAATCAGCTCAATGAAATTTTTATTTCCCTTTCAAGAAGGATCAGATGAACATGCAGTTTTTTTCATGGCTGGCCGATTCTTCAGTCTAGCAGTTGGCAAGGTGTGATCTTGTACTTGCGTCTAGTGTTGATTATGCCATTTTGATCCATGGGAGATTGTGAACAATATTCAGCAGTTTTCGGAACCTACGGGATTCTCGATGACAACACAAGACAAGCTGTCTGGTTATCGATGTCGCCCAAACCCAGTATGCTGTGAAGAATTTCGCGTACTCTCATAAGATCAACAACACACTGGCCAAAGTGTGGCAAGGCACACTCATCAGTTTTTGCTTACTAAGTATTAACAAAGAACTCGAGATTCCTCGGTGGTTTAGGTGTCAACTAACTGACAAAAATGTCGAAATTCGAACTCATCTCTGGCTTGGTTTTCACGATAGACTCAACTGAATCTCTCGTTTATGATGTCCTACAACTGAATGTGCTGCACACAGACGGCCTCATGTTTCAGTTGGCACGATATTCGAGATATCACAGTATATTTTCATGAAGGAAACTACTCACAAGGTCGTTGATAACTCTTCGACAGCCCACGACCGGTTTCGTTCTTCTTTGGACTCATCAGGTAGGCGCAGTCCCCGAGTTTCTGTCAACCTTATGTTCTACTGGAACCCAAATTGCACTGTTTTCGAGAAATACACTCAGTTGCAAATCAATTTGGTTTTCACGAGAGACTCAGCTGGTGGAAACTCGGGGACTGCGCCTACCTGCGGAGTCCCAAGAAGGGCGAAAACGGTCGTGGGCTGTCGAAGAGTTTTCAGCAACCTTGTGAGTAGTTTCCTTCACCAACTCTGGCCTCTTGACTACTCTCGTGTGGGCTTGGGCAGTACCTCGGCTTTCATTGTCCCCTCGAGTGGCATGGCAACTATGCACCACAAAAGCGGTATGGCTGAACGATTTTTTTACAATCAATAAAAATGTCGGGCCTGGTATTTGGTGAACGGACAAATTCCGCGAACAACATAAATAGCGGCCTTAAGAGCGACATTCCTTTGAGCATAGTTCTGATGACACAGATTAAATGTCTATTGTTTTCCAGACTTTTTAGCAATGTCGGACAATAACGCTTTCATCGCTGTTAACGACCGCGTCTACTTCTCTTCCATGATATTGTGAACAATGATTTTGAATGCGTTATCCCAACTGCTAGGGGATCTTGATTGGACACGGATTTAGGACGCTATCGTACGTAACAAAGAGTTACCGGAAAGTTATGAATCTTCCAGAGGTCAATGAAAATAAGTGCCATAAAGCATAATAGCTGTTACCCCGTTGAATCTCTCGTTTGTGACGTTCTCACGAAAAAAAAACAAATTGGTTTGCAATTGAATGTATATTCACTAATTTCGTGCAATTTGGTTTCAAGTAGAACGTAAGGTTGACGGAAACCCGGGGACTGTGCCTACCTGATGAGCCCCGAAGAGGGCGAAACCGGTCATGGGCTGTCGACAGATTTTCAGCAACCTTATGAGTAGTACATTACAAAGAAAACAGCTGTTGTTAATCAAATGACTAAATTAGAGTTATTAGAAAAACGGTGAATAAGACAGAGCTTTTTTAGGTATTTATTCGATCCCCTTGGTTGTGTGCGGCTTTCTCACTTATATTATAGTATCTTACTTGTTTACACAGAGAACAGCTATTGATTTTTTAACCCAGAATCCTCATCCTATTTAGACTACCAAGTCCATTGAATTTTGCTTCAGACTTATTCGGTCCAAGCAGAACCGGTGATAAGATATTTCAAAGCTTATCTAAAGGGTTACCCATTGCCTTGGTTCCGTCTGTAGTGTGAGAAAATCTTAATGAATATCTCGTCCTGTAAGTGAGGCCAGTTCTATGCTGAAAAGCAAAGGAGCACTTTAAAATTGTTTTGTTCTTATTAGGAATCATCTTACGAAACTCCAGGGGGTCTCCAACCCACGATCTTTTGATTAGTATTGTGTACAAAACCGTTTGGGCCTCCATGGGAACCGACATTGTTAGGTGTGTTGGTTACCGGTGATCATTCAGACCGGATTGCTGACCTGACCTTTCTTTCCAATGCTGCTTTGGCGTGTGGTGGCAAGATAAAGAATTCATCTCTTCGAAAACAGAACAGTCATAAAATGCAAAATCCTATTCTGAGCTTTGTTCCTCAATAAACCAGGGAATTGTGGAAGAGAGGCTTGTTTGAAAATGCAGACTAGATTGCCTGTTGTGACAGAAAACTGTGATCAAATCGATGACAACAATACCAACGAAAACACACTCAGGCACTCATTTGCACACTAGATTTGTGTCTTTGTGGTATTTGAACGAGATTTGAGGAAAGCCCCCGCTTTTAGTCTCCCACAGACGACTTTGCAGAGTAAAGATTTCTCCTTATCAGTAGTTTGGCTAGTTCGATCCACGGCTGGCGGACGTCAACGGCTGATTGGAAGCTAATGTTCAACGAGTTACAATAACTTCTTCTATTCCGAATGTTAGGATCTTACTTCGGTGTACCAGAGGATGACCATTTTGGATACCTAGACCCTCCGAGTTTGGCTAAAGAATGGCATAACTGAGAGACTGCAGAACTTCAACGGAGATTTAGTAAACAAAGGGCAAATGAATGGAATCAATAAAAGCAACTGACCACGCCTCTCTCACAAGTCCTACATAGTGTGACAAAGTGAACTGATCATGCTCAGATGTCGATCAACCCTCGCTAACGCATTTGAAAAGGAACGGTTCCGGATTAACGTGACTATCCCGATGGGACTCGCAACTGGCAGATTTTGGGAGTGATTAGGTTCGCTTTGTAAAAAACGTCCTTAGTAGAGGCGATATTTCTACCATCTACAACACTATTATACTACGGAAAAGCACCAGGCTTCCCTGCTTCTGTGTGATAGGCTTTGCGGACAAAGTTGATTGTGGGCCAGTAACTTATAGGACCGTTAGTTAACTGTTTTGTGAGGTGAGATCAATGGAGTTTCAAAGTAGACCTACTGATTGCGAGATTGGTCAGTCTATCTCAAATTTCTAACGAACACCTTTTCTACAGAAGTAAAGTACACCTTCGTCGAATAATCGCTTTCTGACTTGCGGTTTGGTTTGGGTAGTGGTGGGCTGATATAAAGAACGGTTTATTTACAGTTTGTCTGTTGCTTATTCCCAAAAAATTTTCCAAGATGTTTAAATTCTCGGAACAAGCCAGTAAGATTCGTTTTAAGTTAACTACCCTACAAAGAACACCTAAGGTGCTCAGGGCTAAATAGACTGTCATAGATGACATGATCATCCCATTTGGGACAAGGAGACAGTCCATATTTGGTCGAACTAGGAACAAGACGGATGGCGCTTCATAGCTTGTCCAATTGGAAGTTAATTACACTTCCACTGAGCCATGCGAACGGTATAACGCTCAGTCACAAACAGAATGGTCACGTGCTCTATTCACCATGGCGATTGATGAGATGTGAAATGCGTTTGGTTCCCAACAAAGATGACACGGCTGCACAGATCGATTGCACTCAAGGATAAAATGCCACTTGCCAGCTAGAAGTGAGCTTATATAGTCCAAACAAAGGCGGACGTCCTCCGTTTTGTTTAAAGAGTTGGTCTTTCTGATTTCACATTTCAAACCGAGACCACACATGATTTCTGCAAATTCAGTCAGATAAACATACCAAACAACAAAACAAGAAAGGTACCGATTGTGTTGAAAGTTTATTCATCTTGAGGAATAAAACCAAACTCAGGCGTCTCCTCGGATAGCTGGAATTTATCCGGTTGAATGCGACAGACGCATACAATTGACAAATACAGTTATTTGCATATAAATTTGGTTTTCACGAAAGACTCAACTGAATCTCTCGTTTATGATATTCTTTAATCGAATGTTCTGCACAACGACCGCCTCGTGTTTGAGTTGGTACGGAATTCGAGATATCGCAATTTACGGGTTCAAGTAGAACATAGGGTTGACAGAAATTCGGGGACTCTGCTTACTTGACGAGCCCCAAGTAGGGCGGAACCGGAGTGTGTTTTTTATGAAAAACCCATGAGATATTTCCCTTGTTTGACAAAAATCACCTGTAACCGATAAATCATTTCAATATTTGCCTGTATTGCTTTTTCGAACGAGATCCCCTATGTCCTTTTCAGCAAAGGACAACAAATGAAGAAAGTACACGGATGGTTCAACGTTCACTCCCCCTAAATTTTCGATTGGGTATGCTGGAGGGCTAATCAGTCAGTTTTTGTGCCTGTTAACTCCAGATAACAGAACACAGATCTTTCTGAAAACCAAAGGAAGGTTAGGCAAGCTCTGCGATACTTCCTCTCTCCGGGAAATTAGTTTAAACACATAACATGGCCATATGTATCTAATACCCTATGTTTCCAACCTTATCTGTACAGTTTGTCGTTTTAAAACAGCCCGAAATTTGCTGCATACAACCAGTGACCACTGAAACGAAAACTCTTGACACAACAAACAGATTTTGTGAGCCTACGTGAGCAACAGATGTGTTGAAGTTTGAATCGCTCGTTACTTCATCTTTAAGATAAATCCGTTTCCAGATAAAACCTCAGGATCTCAAGTTCTGTTGTTTGTCATTGTTTGCTTGACGTGGATGATTGCTGTGGAAATGAATAGGGATGATTTACGGAATAAATCGAGTCCCAGATTACGATAAACTGTCACACCGCTCTCGTTTGAACCTCGTCGTCCTCCCGTTCTGGCGTAATTATTTCGGTGAGTCCACGCCAAATGGGAGCAGCACTGCACTCGAGTTTTGCTCTTATTAGAGCTCATCATCGGTGTGTATCCAATGGCCGTGCCGAGATTTGAACCCCAGTCACAACCAGGACAGCTACTGGGTCGTCGTTCGATAGGTCGGGCATACCAATCACATCGCTCAAGGGTAAACACGTTCGCCTGTTCAGATGTGAAAATTCAGATGCGTCTAATGTGCGTTGGTGGAGTAGTGCTTACACGCTCGCCTCGCATGTCAAATGTCCGAGGTTCGATTCCCGGCACGGCCATTGGATATGCACTGCTGATGGGCTCTAATAAGGACGAAACTCGGGTCCAGTGCTTCTCTTTCCGGAATGATTACACCAGAACAGGAGGACGACCGTTCAAACGAGAGAGATGTGACCATGAACAAAACCCCGAAGCTGTCACAAATCACACGAACGCTTTGTTCACCGGCGAGTAGCGACAACGTTTCCATCATGTGGGAAACCAATGAATTGTATTCCCATCTAAAGTTGTTACCATTAGATACGGTTTTGTGAACACGATAGCGTTGGAAGCAGGTGAAGTGAGTAAGGGTCCGTGTTTTCTAGAACTGCAGTAAGTTCGCAGAATCCCATGGAATGGTACTTTAAATTGGTTTTGATGGGAGACCCTCTTGGAACTCAGCTGAGTCACTCTTTTATGATGATGTTCTTCTACTGAATGTGTTGCACAGGATCACCCCATGTTCCAGTTGATACGACAGTGGAGGTATTGGAAAACATCCTCTAGACGTAATTCGATGCTTCTAAGTTTGCAATTTCGTATGGAAAGTGTGTTACTTCTAGATAGCGCACTGTGTCATTTGAGTTAGCATGCATGAGTATCTGGCCCCAAGGTTAACAGAAAGTGGTTTGACATTGGTATCTTTCCGGTGCATGGCTATCACGCAACTTAAAAGGCACCCGACTGCTGAGCTACTGCCAGATTTACCGTGCCTAGACAGAAACAATCCGAAACTCACTGTTGAATTCGAACCATGGTCAGGTGTTTTGCGCCTTAATCAATGGGATATCTTTACCTTGGAAACAACTGTTTGTCTTCATACGATAATCCGGGATCCGACACCAGCACCTTACTGTTTGCATTCAAGAAAGACATCTTGTCCTGAAAGTACATCGTGCATCTAAGAAATTCATACGAAACTTATGCTAATCAAACTGTCACTCTTTCAGGATTGCAAAATTTCTGAATTTTTCGAGAAATACACTCATTTACAAATCAATTTGGTTTTCACGAGAGACTGCGCCTACCTAATGAGCCCCAAGAAGGGCGAAACCAGTCGTGGGCTGTCGAAGAGTTTTCAGCAACCTTGTGAGTAGTTTCCTTTCTGAATGCTTGTTTTGTTCAACTAGATCACCGTCTAATACACTTTCAAGATTAAAGCCGGAATTATCTCTGCACACCCAAGGTTGAATTTTCCTTTGCAAACCTTTTGCTGTTCAACTCATCCTATCCACGAAAAAGTCAGCAGCCCTTCAAAACAATGAAAACTTCTGGAAAGCAAATCCCAATTTTTCGCTGATGGATTGATTTCAATTCTGAGGCACAAGCCACAAACGTATTCGCGTCGAACCGTCTGGTGAATTCAGGAGACACTCACCCATTCTGAAACGATAGTACCGGCGACTGGTGATCAGTCAGCTCATTTATCTAATCACATCTGCAGCTTGTGTAGGAATAAAGAACTTTCAGACCTGTAATTCCAAACGTGTACTATTGAGTGTGTGCTATTGGGTTGTGATCAAACGCAAAAATCCCACCAAACCAAGGCGCTCTGCTCCCCTTAGATGTTACCAACTATCTAAGTGGTTGATGGGGGTGATCGTGATGACGGTGAGGCTTAAGAAGGTGACAGTGACGTGAAAGAACGCAAGATAAATGACAAGGGTGACTTTTATAACGACTTTACAACTGACGATCAATCGCGGGAAGAGGATGATGGTGAAAACCCTGATGAAACAATCGTGCTAATATTGATGGTAAGGTTAATTTACTGTTGATTATTTCATGTTTATGATGACAGTGGTGTTGGTGATATGAATGATTGTGATGAAGGGGAACACTGCATCGTCAAACTTCTCCAGATCTTGTCCTTTCTGTACAGTACGTCTTCAGTTTTATCGGTAAGATTTAGGAAGTTGATGAAATACACTCATTTGCAAACAATTTTGGTTTTGCGAGAGACTCGCCAGAACCCGGCTGAATCACTCGTTTGTCATGTTACTCAGCAGCTGAGGCCGCCCCATGTGTCAGCTGGTACGATATTCGAGTTATCGTGATGCATGTATAGTCGTAACACACTACTCCTAAGGTTGTTGAATTTTCAGTAACCTTTAAAAAGTTGAATTCACTTGGTGTTTACGGAAGACTAAAGTCAATCAAGCTGTACCGCTCTTTATGGTATCTTTTAACTGAGTTTTCTACAGAGTTCACTTTAAGTGGATCATAAGGTTGGCGGAAACTCGGTGAATGAGCCTAGCTAATGAGCCCCGAAAAGGACGGATTAGGTCATCGGCTGTCGAAGAGGTTTCGGAAACCGTCTAGGTGATAGTTTGGTGATGATGAATATAACCTACCATTAAAAATTTCGATTTTTCGTTATTTGTATTAAATTAGACAGGTATCAAATGTGATTTTTTTAGAACAGCTCTCTGTAGCCTATTCTTACAGATGTGTTACAGTAACCGGTGAAGATTCGTTTGTCCCACTGTCCGCATATAACAATCAAAAAGAGATGATTGAATAAGCACAGTATCATCACGGTCATTCGCTTACTAAGAATGTGACAATAACAGTATTTTAGGGTGCTTGTACTGATGACGTGCGGATCCGTGGTATGCCATGAAGTAAGCTGAAGTCTGACGGACTTGTTACAGCGGCGACATCGTTCACGTTCCAATCTGTTGCTCTTATTAGTCATAATCGGTTTGTAAAAATGTGATGACGTCACCATCATTTGTCAGTTGTCAGTCAGAGACCACTTTTTAGGTGAATTATTCTCTGTTTAGCCATTATTTATGAGTCCTGCACCATTACTGCGGTGTTTGTGTGCATCCACTTGCTGTCATCAGCATATATATATATATATATATTCCTAATTGGTTGTTTGTATGTGTGTTGAGTTTTAGGAATTTGCACTTAGACTAATCTTGCACAAACAGTCCTGCTCCAGTCCCGGAACAATCCTTCTGATGAATCCACTTCAAAGGAAAGAAGCAATGAATTCGAGGTTCATCCAGGCTAGTACTCATCCGTGGTCATGCTGGAATTTGACCCCCCCCCCCCAACTGGGTTCGAATTCCGGCAGGAAAAGGAATATACACTTTCGATGAGTCCCAGCAAGGGTGAAATTTGAGTTCAGAGTTTCCGTTCTTTGGCATGTAACGCCCAGAAAAATTGTATTAAGTTAGAGAGTACCGCATTGGTTGGGGATTCTGCACTGCATTTCAAAGCACAGTTTGTGATATGTGGGAGCAGAACGGTCAATTTTCGTTGCTTTTCCTGCTTGTGTGGATGGGTTTTTGCTGTACAAACTTTTTCTCTTGTAGTGCAGTTGGTATTACCCGCTCGAAAACAACCAATCCGCTTATCGTATGACTGATCAATAATTTCAACTCACGCTGTCGACGAACTTAATAACAAATCAGCTGTGACAAACCCATCGATGAGTTCGAAGCGTCCTTGTCGATGAATGATCATTCATTCCTCCTCTCCACAGCAACAATAATTTCGTCACATATAGGCTCACATGAATGTGTTTTCTTTCCAACTTTCCAAATATAACAACCATGCGTTTCAAGTCGCATTCCAATAAACTTTCCCACAATACAAAACAAGTTCGCTACGTGATTCTATGCGAAAAACTTGTGTGTTATAGTCAACTTGAGATAAATCAGGTCCATTAATCTCGGATAAAAAGCTGTTCTTGGATTTGTTCATTCTCAAATACTGATAAATAAATAACATTTGATTTTTTAATCCATTTATTCAGTTAAACATATTGCTCATTCTGGAACAGGGTACGCACATTGCTCTACGGTATGTTCGAAAGTGCAAAAGAATAACTTTTGATTTGAGAAGTTGATGGAGCCATTATCCCGGAAAGCTGGAATCTCATAGGACACGTTCCATTCTGGTGACGTATCACCTTTCAAACTTCCGACTGAGGACCAAAACCAACAATGTTGTCCTTTTCGGTAACAGGAAGCATGAGAGAAATAAATCAGCAAAAACAGCTTGAGAAAAACAGTACGATTTACCAAACTTTACGGTGGTGATCCTTGATGATGATGATGATGGGTTGCATTTTGGCGCACGGCCAGCAATGTGTTGCGCCAAAACACACACAGAATTCACGATAGTTTGTTTTGGAAGGGAAGAGTACTACAGTTCAGCAATAAATGACGTAAATACATCAGTAATCATTATTTATGCCTTTTTATCAACCTCGGCTTCTGGGGAACTAATCGAACAGTATGGAAATTTTGGCTAACGGACAATCAACATGAATTCACTTGGTTACAGAAAAACTGTTGGGTTTGTAGGACAGCAAACTTGCGGTTTACGTTCGGCTAGATAAAAAGAAGGAAGGTATAAGCCCGAAAAGGAAACAACAAAGCGAAGGATCCAATCGGAATAAAAGGAAAGAATTGATACCAACTTCATTCCAGATTAAAGAATAAGTTAAAGAATTGTGGGGTCTATATAGAAAGCTCATGTGGAGTTGATTACAATGGTGACAGTAGACTGCTCCACGGAATACGCACGGCCAGCAATCTCATACGCTGACACGCCGTGACATTACAAAACTGAAAAGAAAGAGACGTCCAGTGCCGTGGATACAAGAACAACGGATATCCAGGAAATTCTAACGGAGAGTCGGCGAAATACACCCATTTG
The DNA here is from genome assembly GCF_000715545.1 of Opisthorchis viverrini. Classification (NCBI taxonomy): domain Eukaryota; kingdom Metazoa; phylum Platyhelminthes; class Trematoda; order Opisthorchiida; family Opisthorchiidae; genus Opisthorchis; species Opisthorchis viverrini. Next base: position 100,103 of record NW_008752188.1, on the reverse strand, counting down.
CAAACAAGTTTGGTTTTGTGAGAGACTCACCTGGAACCCAGCTGAAACTCTCGTTTGTGAAATGAGTGCAGTTCGCTGAGTTCGTGCACCTTATTCTCAAGTAGAACATAAGGTTGACGGAAACTCGGGGACTGCGCCTGTCTGATGAGTCCCAAGAAGGGCGAAACCGGTCGTCGGCTATCGAATAATTTTCAGCAACCTTATGAGTAGTGCATTACGTATATTTAACGGGGGTGTTTGAAAAACTACGTACCTCAACAGCAACAGCTACTGTAGCAGCGGTAGGGACAAAAAACATCAAAAACATGCCTGAAGTAAGCTAGGTCGCTACAGCAAACAAAGTAGACTTGTAAAGACTGACCTCATGGCCAGAGGACAACGCTGATGAGATCAACCAAAACAGCAAAAGCAGGGATGAAACAATGTACGTGAATAGGAAACTCAGTGTGTCCATGATTCCATGAATAAAAGCGTGAGGTCCCAAGGTTAATATGGGAGCAAGAGAATCTCGGCACATGGAATTATGAGTTATGGGGGGATGACACTGTACGGAGAACACGACTAACTGGCATACTGAGCTAGGCTCTTTGCCAAACACGACTAACTGGCATACTGAGCTAGGCTCACCCTATACATTCCTCTTTGCCAACGATCAACCACTCTGGCAGAGTAAAATAACGGACCAACGAACCAGAGACAGAAAACACCTTGAAAACGCACCAACAAAGACCACAGCATGGAATCAAGGAAGGTCAAAGACAGAGTTCTCTCCAGCCCCGACCAATGGAATAGGTCAGGAGAGGTCGAGGTAAAAAATCACGTGATGGTCGACCAATCAGAACTTCTACTGAAGAATCAGTTAGTGTCGGCTGATGATAGCAAAACATCTATTGACATGATAAAACATAACGAGTAATGCAACTGTTCTCTCCGCTTCCGAATTTTGCAGCGATGATGTCCATTCAGTTGGTGATGAGATGTCGGAAACCAGAGTACCAAGCGCAGCAAACAAACCAACTTCTGCCCGTGTTCCCCCGGTTGTTGGTAGTGTCTCCCTCAACCGCATAAATATCAACAACCAAAAGTTGCGTTTCTCGTTTACCTCACACGTTCTGTATCCCTTCCCGACGAAGTACTAAATGACTGTGCGAATAATAGGGATATTTATAACTGTCATCTCTCCAACACTAACTCCAAGATATGGCAATCACTAGGTTCCGGTTGAAAACCACGAAAAGTTTTGAAAAAATTACATGTCTGTTCATCAGTGGTCGAAATCCAAATGGTTTACACAGGATAGGTTAAGTTACATTAATCCAACTAGAGACGGACTTCCAGCTGTGAACAAAAGAATGCTCTTTAAAACCAATACAAAGATTTTTGTGGAGTACAGTCGTTTGCATAACTATTCAGTTTTGATAGGAGACTCACTTGGAACCCAGCTGAATCGCTCGGTTTTCATGTTCTTAATCCACTAAATGTGCTGCATCAGTTGGCATGGCAGTCAGGATATTGCAACACATCGTATAGACTTAATACACTACTCGTAGGGTTGTTAGAAACTCTTCGATAGCCCACGACCGGCTTTGCCCTTCTTGGGGCTCATCAAGTAGGCACAGTCCCCAAGATTTCCGTCAACCTTATGTTCCGCTTGAACTTAAATTGCGCGAAATTAAGAAAATGCACTTATTTTCCTACCGATTTGGTTTTAACGGGGGACTCACCCAAAACCCAGCTAAATCTCCTGTTTATGATGTTCTAAACTCGGAGACTGCGCCCACCTGAGGGGCGAAACCAGTCTTGTTTTGTCAGAGTTTTCAGTAACCTTTTGAGTAGTGCATTGCGTCTATACAAGTATTTTTATTATTCCATTTTCCCCATAGCAACTGTTACTATGTTGTCCAACTGTTAGTGGAACGTCAAAACAATACATTAAAATAGATTCTGTTTTGTTCGTCGACAGGAAAAAACGATACAGTTGTTTTTGTGAGTTTTTTACGCCAGCAACTGTTGATCGTCCTTTGGAATTTGGCCATGAAAAAGATGGGTGTTTGTGGAGGCGGGAACTGCATTTGCCTGCACACGGGCTTTGGGAACTAGCGTTAAAGTAACAAAATCAGTGTATTTGGGCGACGAATGGCGGAGCGGCAGGTGCATCTAAATGAGATTGAAAGATCTGGTGTGTGTTCAAAGTGGTGTTTTCCAAACCGCTCACCTTTACCACGGTATTGTGGAACCTCATTCCTCTCTT
>NW_008752188.1:51573-96086 GCF_000715545.1 Opisthorchis viverrini | reverse complement strand
ATTATAGTATTATATCATCAACAACAATAATTATTACATTATCTATTATAATATTATATTTTGACTGTGTTTTATTATAATATAATATATAATATTATGTAAGTATTAACAACATTTATGATTGCTGGTATTGATAATTGTTGGTGTGTTTTATTATAATATAATATATAATATTATGTAAGTATTAACAACATTTATGATTGCTGGTATTGATTTGATAATTGTTGGTTTATTCTAGAAGCTTTCTAACGATTTACCTTGGGGGGAAATAATGAGCACTAACTGTAGCCTATCGATTTCTCCCCTTCGAAAGGGACATCAGACAACGGGAAACCTGTAAAGATTGTTTTCATGGCCAAGTTCAGAAGATGTTGGTAGGTAACTTATGACGTGCAACATATATAATTTCATCTTTAAAACTGTTGAGTTCCTCTAATGCGATTTGAGAAGGAGAAAGGCAGCGATATAGAACCCTATCTATGAGGTTATCAGGCAATACCGAACCCAAGTTGAAACCAGCGCTCTAAAGTAAAATAGGCCAACGCATGTACGGGTTTGAGAAAGCGCCTTTCGATCAAAGCGTTCATCACTACAGGCAAACTGAGGTTTGATTCCCCCTAATCACAAACGGGCAATTAGTTTGACCCAGTATTGTAATCTGAAACAACCGGTGACCTTGATCAGACAACGACCAACCAGCTCCAAGTGTGGCGCAACCAAACAGGCAGCACACCAATCGCGAGTACACATGTTTGATCAAAAATGCCTTTTGCGAACTTATAAAAACCCATGGTTTTGCATTGGCAAACTGGAATTTGGTTGGGGGCGATTGCAAAATTTGCAGAATGCAAGCCCACATCGATCTTGTTTGGACAGTCGTCCTCCTGCCCTCCGTTAAATGGTGGAGTGGAATTTCCCTTATAATTGGTGTGTTGTATCAGAACAACATATCGGAAATCGTGCCAACCGAGGCTCAAGAGGGATTTGTGTAACACTTTTCACTCTAAAATGTCATGAACAAGAAATTTTCTTGAATCTCCCTTGAACATCAGTCTCGTTTGAGTCCATTTCGTTATCCGTGCACCATTTGTCTTCCGACAGCGACATTTTGCGCAGCCATTGCATACCGAGGGACGAGGACCATGGTAGGCCCTAATTTTCTACTACAGTAATCTCCATAAAACGGAGTAATTATGGCAGACTGATAAAAACAGATACGGTGGGCATATCTACGTCGAGAGTAAAGTAGGGAAGAAGGGAAAATCATCGTACTGCAAAAATCGTCTCTGGTGAACCAAAAGAAAAGGCGGCAAAATCGTATTCTGCCCCCTCCCCACCGCCCAAAACCTGAACCAGCAGCGTGTCCAGCTGTATCCCAACCAATCATTTCAGGGTATGCCTCAGGGTTATGTCATCAGAATGTTTCCGAATCGCTCACTTGTTAGCAAGTATCTCCTCCTGTTTTATAGGTGTCTTGTACAGATTGGTGGGGGACGACAGACACGGCACTGTTGCAACTTTATAAAGAGTTCCTGCGGATGACGTGGATCTCACACATGTGCGACCCGTGCAGCGGTTAGACATAGACACACATAGACATAATACGACTGGTTATGTTTTTAGTGTATTGATCCTTTCGAGGAATTTAACAGAATTTCACTTTTGAGCCTCTAATTAGGGAATATCTCGTCACGCAGTGCCAACACACTGATCCTCGCAATGGGAAGCCGGATAGCTCATCATCATCATCATCATCATCATCATCATCATCATCATCATCATCACCATCGTCATCATCATTGAGAGCACTACACCATTAGTAGTATTCGGCCTTACCCGCCGATAAATTATGGAAATGAAGGCCAAAGTAAACATAAAGAAGAGGGGCAGAATCATGCTGATCCATTTCTTTGAAGTGAGGCGTAAAAACCTTCCAAAGTAAACGGCTCAGAATATGTTAAAATAAATCGCTTTAAGGAAGGCTGTCTAAGTATTCTTTGCTATATCCTTTCAAAGCATGCCCAACACCCAACAATGAACAATAGTCGACGAGGCATACCGGTTTTGAGATGACGTTAAGCTTGTCACTGAGATCGGTTGTATGCATTCACCTGTAGGATTTCTAGCTGTGCGCAGAGAACATCCCGTAAAACCCACCGGGGAAGGTGAAAAGGACCAATAGCACTTACTCTGACAGTAGCAGGCCTCATTTCAGTGCCTGTCCTTCACGAACCTTAAGCCAAAAAGGGTAGTTAGTATACAAGAAAAGCACAAATTATGGTAAGGATTATTGTGAATTCCTGCAAACATGAAAGTCCGATCAACAATCAGTGCTCAGTTGTAAGAATTCTCAAAGGACGGGCCTGGTTTCTGTCTGCGGAGGTCCAGGTGAATAACCATGCGGCTGGAGATTAAATAAGTTGCAATCTGAGGCTGTGCTGACCGGCACGATTTATCAACACATTTTAAACCATCCTTTATCTGTTTCAAACGCTATACAGGTGTTAAATCGTATAGCTTTCTGTCATATCTGCTGATTCGTCAATCTGTGGTATCTGCCGCTGATCCGCTCCAGGAAAAATGAATCACAGAGGGGAACACAACAGCTATATTCCGAACAAGCGAGTGCGAGAGCAAAAGTCACAACGGCCCCACACTATTAAAAGGGGACTTTCTGACATTGATCCAGACTGTCTGATAGACATAAGTGAACACCCATTAACATCGATCGTGCTCTATGACGTGATTCGTCAATCTGTGGTATCTGCCGCTGATCCGCTCCAGGAAAAATGAATCACAGAGGGGAACACAACAGCTATATTCCGAACAAGCGAGTGCGAGAGCAAAAGTCACAACGGCCCCACACTATTAAAAGGGGACTTTCTGACATTGATCCAGACTGTCTGATAGACATAAGTGAACACCCATTAACATCGATCGTGCCTCTATGACGTGCTTGAACGCTAATCACATTCGGTCGTGCTTCTGTGGCATACATGAACACTCATCAGCCTTTGCTGAATTGATTAAATGACTGACTGGCCTGGATACTTGCCGGCTTTCCTATTGAGATTTTGGTGCAGCAGTAGGTTCCCGGCGTTCTGAGGTTACATTCAGGAATCTGGCCTTCCTGACCATCCTTTATCTATTTCAAACGTTATACAGGTGTTGAATCGTATAGTTTCCATTTTAATTTTGTTTCATTTATGCAAACTTTTCGGTGTTTCTATTTTGCCTAAAAAATCAGCCTGTACAATCAACAGATGCCGGCGGATCCGTGTTATACGGGGCCCATTTGAGTTTTTTTTTATCGAGGATTTGAACTCTGCACCGTTTGATAGAACCCATGTTTACGGATGAGTAAACTGTTGCTTTGAAGCTTGTGGATGTGTTTATCAAAACTACGAGAAAATATGGGAAATCCTGTCGGGAATCTGGTGTTCATTTACAAGGCGGGGATATTTTTCTTTGTAGTTTCTGAAAAAAATGAACTGTCAGAAGCGATTCGCCGAACTAATAACAACTGGTTCGGAAAACAATCAAAACTATTATTAGTTTCCAGAAATTTCTTCCCTCCGCGGCTGGCTTCTGGGCATGAGATTGTGATCCTCATATAATCAAGACTCCTGCTAGGTGACTTCTACTTTTTTAAGTTTTGGAAACTAAATCAGGAAGTGTTCAGGACGAACAAAATCTCCAACGTCATCCAATGGTAGTCTTTCAACTCTAGGCCAACAACTGATCCAGAAAAACCCTCAGGTCAAAAATGATGTTGGCGAAGTTTCTATAGTGTGTTAAAACTGTTCCTCATTCAACAGTGGAAGCAGAAAGTCATAGAAAGCTGGCTTTCTTGAGAACTCCTTGTCACAATATTTCCAAGTGGACAACTGCAAACATTGCATGATGGTCACTAAGAAAGTTATTTACGGCTTGGCTAACAGCACAAAGGGGTGACAGACAATTCACGTTTCCAAGAGCACCGCCGAATACCTCATCAAGGTTCGCCTACAAACTTGTGAACTTGTGGAAGACGCTATAGAAACCAAAGTAAAATTTGAACTAACGAAAAAGAACAATGTCATGTGCAAGATTCGCTGCAAGGATTGCTACATAGGAGAAACAGGAGTGACGGTTTCCACCAGGATACATGAACGCGGCCTCCTCGCTAAAGAAAGGATAAGTTTTCCCCCACCTCCGTGAAAAAATTAGAAGTAACGTGTCTTCAACTGCAACGAGGTTCGAATATTAGAGTTCGCGGTAATACAGTAAGAACGTAGGTTTAGGAAAGTGTAATATTCCACTCATGATGGTGTTAAAAATCGTTTCGAAACTGACCTACTATACCAATTACAGGAGATATCATCACCATCAACAGCATGACATAACTATTCAACATTGATGCTTTGCTACCGCGCAGTCATAAACTACTTGAAAGTCCTATGTGGCGAGAAGATTAAAAGTGAATGGGGAAGAAACTTGGTACTAGTCTATCACAGTCACTCTGAGATGCCTACACTGATTCAGAAAGTCTGGATAGAAAGTGACAACAATAGCGTCACTGACATCGAATAGCAGTCATGTAGTGTAGTGATTCCAACCACCCACGGTGAGGATGAGGTAGACCCCATCCTGGAAGGTGCATCGAACCAACTACTGAAGACAAGAGAGCTAATACCTACACATCTCGAATCTATACAAGAAACCAAAGGAGAAACTCGCAGAATTCGCAGCAGAGTTCGGCTGTAGTGGATAAGTCACTGTCTGAAAACACATCCAGCCGATGAATAAAGTTAGAGAAAAACAGTTGACAATCTTCCAAATGCAAAAAGCAGCTACTATCAAGAAAAACACAAGAAAGCGTAACCAGTCAGTCAAACTTAAGAAGGTCAAAACACGATGCAACGCAAACTATGAACAGACTAAACTGAGCAGCGTCCACATTTACTCAAAGGAAGCGCTCAAGGAACCAATCAAATGAAGGGAATTCGAACCACAAAGCAGCAGGATTCGTAAACGGAACGGTATAAACAAGATAGGCCTGCCACTAAATCTGCCATTCGTACCAAGCAATATCACATGATCCTTTAGACACTACATGAACACAGGCAGTTTGGGAGGAAATACCCACTCGACTCTGCTTGGGTGATTCCGTGGGAAATCACTGCGTAGTTATGAAGTGAAGTGCAGCTCGGTGTTGGTGTTCGTGCGTTGAGCTACCAACATTCCCTTCCTTGTCCCTGTGAACTATTACAAAAAGATGGAAAGTGCATTAGTGAGTCTACCGCCCTCAAGATTTATCCTGGTGAGCTGGAACGGTTTGTCCTTCCCAACAAAGAGTCGAAAAATCGACCGGTCGTGTAAAGTTCAGCTCCTCCGTCGTCAGATGAGTGAGCGGCAGCGAACCAGTCGATTGTCTGACATTTTATGCATCAAACCTGCCATGTAAAAAGGGAAAGGTGAAAAACTGGCATTCTTTGAAGCGCTCATAGGCAGACTGCTTGATGGAACACCATGAGACGATGTCCCGAAGAAGCTGCTCACAAGTATCAAATTTTTTGCTTTCATATTCCCCAACCATCCGGACACTGTTAAAACCGACCAAAACACAATACACTCACACAGAGGCCAGTATACTGAAGTATGGACGAGGTGCCTTAGTGGGTAGAGCGTGAATTTACTGACGGAAGGTCCATTTTGCTTTCATATTCCCCAACCATCCGGACACTGTTAAAACCGACCAAAACACAATACACTCACACAGAGGCCAGTATACTGAAGTATGGACGAGGTGCCTTAGTGGGTAGAGCGTGAATTTACTGACCGGAAGGTCCACGGTTCGAACCCGACCTTTGCATCTCGACTTCCCCTGTCTAGGCTCGGTCATACTGGCAGTACCCCACCCCTCGTGTTTCCTTCTGGTGGCATGGCAGCTAGGCACCGAAAGGGTGTTACGGCTAAACTTTAGACTGAACTTTCGCTCTTATCGGAGCTGATCAATAGTTCATATCCCTGGTCGTGCAGGCGTTGACATCTGACATGTGAGTTGTGTGTTACCCCTACTCCACCAGCACACGCTGAACGCACCAGGATTATTATCACGTCTGAACAGACACGTGTTCGCGCTTACATGATGAGATTGGTTTTGATCGACGACCCAGTAGCTGTCCTGGTCTTTCAATAGACTGACCTGACTGAGAGTCGGGTGGCGCCACGGACAGATAGGGGATTGTCCAAATGAGAGTGATGAAGAACCAAGTACTGTAAAAAAAATTTGGGATAGCGTGCTATAAAAATTGGTCTACAAACCTACACACATTCCCAAAAATGGCCTCAAAACAGAAAGCAAAAATATAATCTATGAAGAGTTTCACCGTCGTACACGGAATAAATAAATATTATATGGAACGAATTGGTAGAAGCCAGATACCACCTGAACGATCACCACCTCAAAGCCGAAAGGTTTGGTCAGGTTCAACTCGTCTCCGTAAAAAGAAATCAGGAAGGATGCAAATTCAACTGGAATCAGGTTGATCCCAAGCAACAACAAAGAAAGTACGTCAGGAGTTGTAGTCAACCAACATTGGGATTGATCCAGTCTATCTCCTTGAATAAAGGAACTTTAAAGCTATCAAACCCAGAGCTGTACAAGAAATCGAGGTAGAGGATAACAGAGGATTTAGGGAGAGACCCCTAGAATGCCGCAGCAAACAGTTAACGGACCAGCTAAATAGAAAAACGGACGGAATAAAGGAACAGAAAAAGTGCCTCAAGAACCTGTCAGAAGCCACACCAAGATGCAATTGCACCAGTGAGCGGCCCAGTCAAATCAACTCATACCACGAAGAATCGAAAGTGCTCAGCAAACCAGTCAGGTGGCAGAAAGACGGATCGAATGTAAAAGACGGGACAATCGCAATGTTTGAGGAGAACAACTGAAACAAAGGTCTTCCAGGAAGCAATTAAAGGCGGAAAAGTCTGACTATAACATAGAATCAGTTCCACTCGAGTTACGTGCAAGCTGATTCTCAAAATACCGGAGGGGATAAATAGTCTTCATCAGGCAGATTTTGAGTAAATTCCTACCCAACCTCTCACCGATGACAACCTTTCGGAAACGGTTGCGAAATTTTTGCAAGCCAGTTACCAGCTCGTCAACCCACCTTATCTGTGAATGCTTTGGCGCAGTGCCAGCTTCCTTTATGACAAATTCGTGAGTCATCCTACGTCGCATCATCAACGCAGTTTGCAGACTTGGTCGGTCGTATATAGAAAATCATCTTTTTGATGCATAGAAAGTATTTAGCACTTGTGATGGTGGAGATGTAAACGACTGGCTGACTGTACTGTTGTAACTAGAATTGTAACGGTAAACGACTCCCAATGTTTCACGCCTGGGAGACAAACTTTAGCCTCGTCCAAGAATGGTATCCACGGGGGACCATCGAGTTTCGATGAAGACCGTTTGTGTTTGTTCAGTTTGATGGAAAATTTCTTACTCCCAGCTGTTTTTCGTCCGTTCGCAAGATACGCTGGAATATAGACGTAACACACTACTCACGAGGGTGCTAAAAACCCTTCGACAGCCCACGACCGGTTTAGCCCTTCTTAGGGCTAATCAGATAGGCGCCAAACTTACCTTCTACCTGAACCCAATGTCACGAAATTAGCAAAATACTCTCATTTGCAAACCAAACTGAGTTGCGGGAGACTCACCCGTAATTCAGCTTAATCTCTCGTTTACGAGTAGAGTAGTACGACTCCTAATACATCACGATATCGCGAATATCGTACCGACCGAAACATGAGGCGGCCTGGTTCAACAAATTCAGGTGCTTGAAAACATCATGAGCGAGAGAATAAGCTGGGTTCCAACGAGTGTATCGTACCGGTTTCCGGCTCTGAATAAACCATTCCCTCTTGAGTATGAAGCATGAATCACCTCTGTGTCCTGCAAGTTTACTAATCGATCTGGTTTCTGAGTCCAATCCTGTGTGTCCTCAGTAGATGCTTCTTGTTTGATATTTCCTATACAGTTTCAGTGAGAATCTTCACGTTTTAACCAAGCTGAAACTTAGGGAATATTGTTCAACAGAGTGACATTAAAATGTAAGTTTGAATTCCCCATATTGATTTACTTCGCACGCTGTTCCATTTTCCGCCCGAAAAATCGCTTTTCAGGATGAAACTATTTTCAAACACGCCACACCACAAACATTGTTCGTGGTAGCAGATGTTTCGCGTGGCATGGAATTTCGGGCGAATTTTATTGGCCAATTTTTCTGAAAACTCGTTTATTGAGATTCCGGTTGCTTTGTCTGTTTTTTTTAACAGTTCAGAAACTAACAAGGGCGCGATGCAGTGTGAGGAACAAACCTGAGTACCGATGTGGTTTCGGGAAACACCAATGCCAGGCAGGAATACTGAAAAGATTTTTTTCCTTTGAAGTATTTTTCACGTGGAGATTTGGAGCAGGTTAAAGCCGATCACAAACACTAAGTGGTCACTGAAACTTCATTTTTGGTGAAAAGTATCTCACCCTGAAGGTCAGGTGTCTGCTCATACTCTAAGAGCTACTCTTTGCCACCGCTCTGTTCAGAAGCACAGTTTTTAGTTTCTGGAAAGTGTTTCAGTCAGCGGTAATTAGCCGTGAGTTCCGCATCCTATCCCAACAACATATCATTAGTACTGGTGTTTTTAAGTAAGCAGAACATTCTGTTGGCCGGATTCGACAGACCCCCAGTATACATTTTCTTGAGTTGGCCATCCGAGTATGAACGGTTGGGCTCTCAAGCTGTCGTTCACTTGAACATCCTTTGTTCTGAATAGTATGCTACCATCAGATGTACTCTAACGTCGTTTATAGGTCAAACAAATGACACCAGGGGTGTTTTCGTGCGTACAGGACAACCATCTCTCTTGCCTTGGTTGATCTTGGCTGAGTAAAACCCTACACACTGAGTGAAATATGCTCACTTCCAAACTAACTTGGTTTTAAAGGGGGATTCAACAATATCAGCTGGATTTCTCGTTTTTGCTGTTCCCCAGTTAAGTGTACAGCTTAAAATATCTCACTAGGCATGACCTTCAAGATGTTGCGGTACATTTCTACTCATAAGAGCACTGAGAACTGTTTGACAACCCAGAACTGGCCTGACCTTGCTTCAGATTCACCATGTCGGTGCGGTCCTTAAGTTTCAATGCCCTTCGCAAATTCATCTCAAGTAGAACTTAACGTTGACAAAAACTGGTGGCTTCTGCCTCAAGACGGCCGAACCGGACTGTTGGCTCTCGAAAAGTACACAACAAGTATATGAGTAGTACACCCCACGTATTCTGTTTTAATTCACTAAGAGGAATGAGGTCCACCTTACAGATGGATGCAAGTTGGTTGTTTTGGATCCGTCTGTCAGTTAATACTACATAGATTTGGAGTGATAGCTATTCCATGGACACCGTATGTTTCCAACTTGATTACTGCAGATTTTGGGTGAGACATCACCGTCATACTGGGAATAAAGACAACAATGATGAAACCCCCCTCATGCCGTTTTTTACTTGACACTTATTTATGGGAGGGATACTGTGAAAGAACAGACACTACCAGACATAGGTGACGGAAAATTTGGAAAAAGTCGTTATCTCATTACTTATTTCAGCCTTGTCTAAAACGTTTCTCTAAAAGTTTTCTACTTTCATTCTTTTCATGTGCAACAATGAATCGTTGCTTTTTCTTGTCTGCGAGACAAGTGAGATATAGTCGGCTGTCAGCGTGGTGAAAAATTGCCGACCTTATTACAGATAAAGCGGTCTCTACAGTCATTGTATAACGGTGATACTGCTGATGGGGAGGCATGCGAGTAGTATGTCCTCTTGTAAATTCGCTTTGCGTCCCTTGAAAAGGGAGATATGTTGCGGAATTTGTGGAGTCACTTTGTAGCATTTGCTTGGATTTGAGCAACAGTCAATAACTATCCTGGAAAGTTCAGGAAGACACGTTCAGGAGAAGATGGATGTCCAGTTTTTGTAAATAAGAGTTTTGCTTCCCTGTCCAATAGTCTGTAACTGGTCAGTTGGTATTTTCTAATAAATAACTCCGCCTTCTTCCTTTTAAGTAGTATCTGTTTACTGTGTCATGTACCAATATCATCTGGAAATGGGAGTTCCAAACGCACAAGGCATGAAGAACATGAAGAACTCTCCCATGGGAATGCTCGCTTGCTGGACCGACAGACTAGATCACATGATTCGCTGAAAAACTGCTTCATGGATCAGCAACTAGTATTTACCATTTGGAATATTGAATCCCCTGAGGGACTTCAAAAGCATCTGCTAAAATACCCAAAGGGTTTTGATGTAACTTTTTAGAATTTCGATGGGAATTCGGTCGTTCTCCAAATAGAAATTCGAAGTAAGCAAGTAGCACAACCGAAAGGATGGGAGTTTTGCCTGTCATTCATCCGAATTCCAAACCAGTAAAATGGTTTGGAACAAGTGGCTTCAATACATGCTGTAATAACGTCTAGGCTAGGGGAGCGAAAACGGGGCGGAAGAAAGAAAAGGATCGAAAGAAGAAAGAACCAATTCCTTTGAGCACCCGGTCACTACCTAACCAAATCACGTGGTCGGCGTCCGTGATTTGAGCCGAACCTAGAGATCCGCCAGCTGAATGCTCTTGATGAGAGCCAATCCTAGTCGTACGGTGCCTCTCGGCTTTTCAACACAGGTTGACTTCATTTGCAGGATGAAATTTGAGAAACTCCTAAGAGCTGCGATCGAGAAGCTACGAGTCAAAAGGCCCAGTTTTGTCCAACATATCATGAAACGAAATTTAGTTGGTTTTACTCTGCTATTCAAATCATTTAGGCACCAAACAACCGCAATAATCTCTATGTGGTATAAAAATAAAATCGCCCGAACTACTTAATTTTAGGTATCACCACACATTCACCCAGATTCATCTTTAAATAAATGGATTCGGGTGAAGGGGTTTTCGTTGGTATCCCGTCACCAAACCTTAGCAAGAAAAAGCAAATTTAATTCGTCCAGAAACGTTTAGACACTCGAAAGTACAAGTCTGAAGTTACTTTGTGTGACCTTTTGGTCGAATGTGGGATGGTTCATTGGGTACAGTGCCCCGATCCGTCACATATATGTAAAGCGAGGGGTTTTTAAACGAGTATCGGTGCATGCAAAGAGTGCAATTAATCAGCTGGCTTCATACGGATCTAACACTGGTCAAAATTCATCCAGTCCTCCTCTCAAGGTAGCGCTTGATTTTTTGTTGCTCGAATTCACACTTGAGGAGTAACCACTGAGTTTCGACTTGATCTATCCATTCAAAGGTTAGTACGCTCACAACAGACTTCTGAAAGAACCCCACCCTAAATGAGCGCCCATCGCAAAACCAAGTTCTTCTTCGACCAAATACCAGCCTTGTATCAAATATCGACTCGCAATATGGAAAAACACTGACAGCGCGATAAATCTGACTTTGTATTGTCCATTTCATACAACTATTTGGTTTTCGTACGAGTGTGCCGCCTCACGCCAAACAGCTTGTCTATTTAACACAAAGTCATTCTGTTTATATCCACCTTCGTGTGAAATGTTAAATGTCAAGGGGCGTGTTTCGACGAAGTACACGCATCCTTTGCAAATTACACTTGTGTTGACGAGAGTTTCAACTGACCTAAATTAGGAGCTGTTTTCTTGTGGTGTAGATAGACTTGACCACTAGGATCAGTGGAACTGAGATGCTCTCAGACCTTCCATGGACGTTCTCTTTGAACCACGGTTCATGTAAGCTGATTTCAACCATTTCGCAACGAGGCGCTTAGGAAACGCTTTCTCACTTTTGCAACAAGGACTTGAATTGAAGCTTGTCTAACACCAGGTGTTGTGACCATATGATCCCTCACTTCACATCCCAACTCATCGTATGCAGAAAAAAATGATGTTTTCTGTGACTAATCCACAATGACGCGACTACATGTGGCCAATCTGTGATCTGCCCCTCTCCTACCATGTTGGGTCCGCTGTACCCGGCTAGGAACTGCCAGCCGATATCTGTGACGTTTTTGTTATAAATTTCTATCCCAAACATATGGAAAATGGAATTCACGGAAGGTGCTCTGATAAGTGTACTAGTAAGCTACGATTAGGTTGCTTTCCTTTCATTCTACTGATTTTCTGCTCATAATAACGACTTCAGATCAGCTGTATCCGCTCGTTAGCGAAATATTGAGCGCTGAACGCTGGTAGTGAACTTCTGCAAAATGATGTCCGTACGAATTCTATGTGTATTCAGTGTTTAATCGATTTTCTGTCAAAATAAGTTGAATGAGTAGGAACAAATCAGTTCACGGCTGACTATTGATAATGGCACTGTAATTGACAAGAATAAATTTCAATAAATTAGTGTGTGAATTATGCCACGACAGCACAAACGTCTCAGTATGATTGGTCTGAAAACGTCTTTTAGTTTGTTTACATGAATAACTCAAACCAATCGCACTCACCGTCTGTTATTTCAGTCACCCTTTGGGTCGATCGTCATTTACACTTGTATTATTGATTTGTCAAGAAGTACGAACGTTTATAGAAATCCCTGATTTTAACAGAGCAGTTTAAGAAGTGACATTAGACACAACTGTGATCGATCGCCTAGAATGTTCTGGTGTTACTTTATTCGTACAAAGTGACCAGAATAAACAACACTACAGATTTTCAAAAAGTCAATTTGACATGTCAATCGATTATACGCTACGTAACCGGCGATAGCACTGACTAAAGATGTGATATGGTCGAACTATACACGATTATATATAAATATATATATGCCAGGTTATTCTGATCGGATACGAAAGGTATTGTTAGTTTCTAGAATAAACGGCTAACTGGAGGAACGCTGTCCCAGAACGAAACTGAGCCACACAGGAAAAGTGGTGGAACATGACCCATCAAGGTGGGCAACAAGATGAACTAACAATGTCTCGTCGACAGGTTTATGCAGCGGTTCACTCAGATCACTTGCAAGTTGTCCGACTGAGTAAGCATACATACAGGCAGCTAAATTTTGACAGAGTTAACGATGACCTTCTTCTTATGAAGGAGGCAATCCAAAGGCGGGATTGGTTGTTTCTCGTCCTTGCTCCATCGGTTCATGCCTACTTTTCGGGGTCCTTTCCAGCCATTATGGTGGTGTGCTGATCACTTTCACCTAGTTGGCTGCCTTTAAAGTCAAACCCTGATGAAACATGAACTCCGGTTTTTCTTATCTTTTGGTCTGGATTGGGTCGCGTGGTTGGGCAAGCGAGTGTAATGAGCATTCATTTTGCAACCAGTTCACTATTACGATAGGATATATATATATATATATTCTTTCAAGGTTTACCAGTCTCACACATCAAAACGTCCTAATCCAGAAGACTCGCTTGCCTGAACGCAACGGCTTTCTCACTCACATTATGTACATGCCAATCGTACCCACTTAGAGTCAACTCGTCGCGTGTACATTCCAAGTACGACCGCCGAATCGGTGTAGGTCGTAGGCACGTGTGTGGCGAGTGCTATTGAAACCGCCAGTTTGCGCTACTGTTGTATCTACGCATGTAG
The DNA here is from genome assembly GCF_000715545.1 of Opisthorchis viverrini. Taxonomy (NCBI): domain Eukaryota; kingdom Metazoa; phylum Platyhelminthes; class Trematoda; order Opisthorchiida; family Opisthorchiidae; genus Opisthorchis; species Opisthorchis viverrini. The sequence continues at coordinate 82,472 of NW_008752188.1, read as the reverse complement.
GATCTCATTAATTACTTTACCTTTCCAACCCAAAAACAGATCAGAGTAAAGTAACCAGAAGTCGTTAGGTTGCTCAGATCACTCAGGACCTTAAGAGTTCTCCCCCTTAATAGAATCGTACCAGAATAAACGGGAACAAAAGATGACACCGATGCGACGGTTTCTACATTAAGTTAAACTCAAACGCACAATAAACAGCGGAGATCCTTGGGTCCCATGGTTCTTCTTCAGGGAGTTTGGAGTTGTTAGAGTCTCCCTCATCATTTTCGCCCGAAAGAGTGACGTGTATTGAAAATGCTCGACAGAAATTTAGGGTTTCCTACAGTGAATTTCAGGTGGGCAAACGACAAATGTACTCTGAAAGAGTTTAGCAGTTTTATCCCTATATTTTTGGAATGTACTTCCTGATTAACCTCGATGGGTACAGCAGATTTATCAAAGTTAAAAACACTGTCAACCTTCATCATCATTTTTAGATATATAAGCTTTTGTGATTTCAAAGCTTCGTGCATTCTAGTACAGATTATTTCAACGAAGAGACGGTTTTCGCTCGTACCCCTCCCCCATTTCCGATATCACCGTGAATAATATCTCCAATGTTGATGTACTTCCAACTGCCTTACAGAGTGGACTGAAAAGTCATTCGATGACAAAAATTTCGTTAAACTGGTGGAAATTATACCGTAAACCAAGAGAGACCCTGTCATGAGAAGGTAAATACATGGGAAGGTAAATACATAATGCATGATAATAATAGTAATAAAACTGTGGTTCAGGGCTTCCACCAGTGTTCCCAACAAAGCTGCCTTTCTCTCCACAAGGATATACTAACGGATGTTGGTCCTAAACCCACACATTCAAAGGTCAACCATGATGTCAGCTGGCCAATCGTTGCGATAAAAGCGTCGTGCTTTCGCTGAACAACAGCCGTTAAGATAGAAATGGAAAGATGATCCTAGTTGAAGATTTCAATGTTACAGGCAAATGGATTGCTATCAACACGAGAAACTGTGGCTTTTAAAGTCACCCTCTTATCTGCAGACCATCTTTGTGCAAAAAAATACCACAAAACGATTTGATACAGCACAAAAAACGGCCTATTCTCATATAAACGCTGCCACTCTATGAACACTGTTCAGGAGGGTAACATTTGAGTGAACGTCAGAAAACGATTCAGCTGCGATCTTCACATTCGTCACGCGGCTCATCAAAAAGCCTTGAGGGTTGGCTTGACCAGAAAAATTCCACGGAAGTCCAAAAAGGTGGAGCAACACGCGATCATACGTCAGTAGAGTCACATCCCACGCGCATATTCGTACAAACTAGCTTCGAACCTATCACATATTTGGAACACACAGTATGACATTACACTTGGGTAGAATAAGGGTATATTCGCTATCTGTGTGCTCTTGTAATGGTCAGAATGGACCACTAAACGAAACGGTGGTGTACATCTAAGAGAATCCCCGTTCTCGAAACTGCCAACACCGCCCAGCCTTGAAAAATACGCCGCATCAGTTGATAAATTAATGTAGCTTGGTGTGTACATCGATGGTTCTAGAACAGTATTTCAAAGCCTCTAAGCTTAATGGAGTGATATCACAGTTCAGTAACTCTCTCATTATATCGCGGTTCGTGTTCTGCGACCAATGATATCCGCTGTTTCTTACTGGCGGCGAACCGTCTTTTTTCGAACATTCTCGAAGCATCCATAGTGAACTGTTTTTAGGACTATCGCGTTTGTTGATAAACAGAAGTGAGTCACGATACCGTTCAAATGCCAATCCAAAAGGATTAAGGAAAAAATAGTAGCAATAATATATGTATATATACCATATATTATATATATATTATATATATAAGATAAAGAACAAACTGCTCTCCTTCACGTGACATCTGTGACAAGAATGATGAAAGCTCGGCAGCCCACGACCGACTTCATCTTTTTAGGGTTCACAACAAAGGTCTAATTGCCGAAATTCCATCAATCCCACTTCCTAATCGAACGTGATTGAAATTACTCACTAATTTGCAAATTATTAGCATTGTCACCTAAAGAACAAATACATCGGTATCATGAATACCACTCCAACCGAATCACCAAACGGTCTTTGGCCAGCGCCTTCAGTTGAATAATACTGTAGGAATTCAGTTGAGCCTCCTATTAGCATCATCTTCACTCGCGACTGAGTGTTTATTGCCGAAGTGAGCCTTCTTTGAGAAAAGGTTTCGCAGGAGTGCCAAACTGCTTGACGAAAAGGTGCGTTTTAGATGGCCTTAAGTGCTTCGTTTTTCTTCGCAGTACGAGGCCAGGTAATCGGTTCGATCGTACACTACGACAGAGGTGATTAGGATCGTTGCCTCAGCACCCGTTTCATTATTGAGTACTGATGTGTTGCACTTTTGAGGAGAGAACTAGTAAAGGAAAATAAGTTAACTGTTCAAACACGGGAGAGCAATTCGCGGGCGTCCGTCGTCCTTTGTCGAAAGATTAGAACGTGACACGTGGGAAAATGAAGGGCTAGTGCATAGGTAAGATCTAAAAAATCGTTCAGCTGTAACGCCCTTTCGGGGCCTAGCTACCATGCCATCCGGAGGAAGCACGAAGGCTGGGATACTGCCAGACTGCCCAAGCCTAGACAGGGGAAGTCGACTGGCAGATGTCGGGTTCGAACCACGGACCTTTCGGTCGGTAAATGCGCGCTCTAACCACTGGGGCCATTTCTCATGCTGATGAAATTTAAAACAAAACATCCGTCGGTGACAGAAAGTCGTCAACCTTTTCAGATGTCTAGACAAGTGATAAATTTGCTCTAAATCCGGTTGTTGACGGGTGCATAGCATCATTTTGATACTGCTGCTCAATACAGAGTAATTTGATAACACCTTATCCTTATGAAATACCTTTTTCATCATCTGTAGCTGTATGACAAAAGCTTTCAACGGACCAGAAAGAACAGGTTGTTTATCAACATGTCACAGCTGCCAATCATGTCCCAACAAAAATAAACCCTATCGACCGGTCCAATAAAGATCACGTGCAGAAGAGAGGCAAATACCACCATGACGTAAGACTTCCCTGTTCTGATTGATTTACGCTGGAATGAGTGCCTGAATGTCTTTGTGAAGAGTTTTTAGGAATTGATGTCGTTCAGAGGGAAGTTCCGATGAGAACAACATTCTGCTGCTGCAATAGTCACTATAGTACCATTGGAAAGAAAAGACCTTCGCTGTGAAATTATTTATTAGAAAACACCAGCTGAACAGTTACGGACTATTGGACATATGCTTCTTGTTTATGAAAACTGAATAGCCGTCTTCTTCTTGAACTTTCCGGGATATTCCTTGACTATCACTCAGCCTTGAACGAATGCTATAAAGCAGTTCCACAAATTCTGTAATAAATCCCATTTCCCAATAGACGCGGTGTTACGATAAAACATATTACTCGTATGCCTCATCAGTAGTAGCCACCGTCACACCAGTTCAGTTTCCAGACATCAAGTTGGAACCTCCACCAGCTGCGGACACCGCAAACACTCATTTCATGGATCCTTTTTGGCCAGGTTTTGTCGAAAATATGGTGAGTTTTTGACAACGTCAGCATCGGCACCCAGTACTATTCAAATGCCGATAAGGACTTTGGAAAACTTATTACCAGTTTGGACCACCTGTGCGGATCTGTCTGATGCGTCGCGAGAAGGACAGAACCGGGAATGGGCCTTTGCGGTGATTTCTGAAACCTTAACTATGTAGTGCATTTTGCCAAGAAAGCATACCGTGGTATCTCGTATATCGTGCCAACTGAAACAGGGCACAAACGAAAGGTTCGGGTGAAATTCAGCAGAATCTCCTGTCAACACTAAGTTGAATCGTAACTGGTGTTTTGTCACAACATAGATCTAGCATTTTTTTGTCACAGAGTGTTGCTTAAGAGTGATTTGATTAGCCAGAAGAATCTGTACGAATGAACCAGACTAAGCGATTTGTTGAATTAGTCGTGTTCTCATAAACGTCTGTCTGTCCCACGAAGAACCACTTGGGATATGTAGTTTAGCATGAATGACCTCGGGAAAAGCGTCCAATTTATGATTTGTTTATGTTAACAGAATCAAACTAACCCCATTTTATCTTACTTGTAGAGCGCCTCGCTTCCTCGCTCGAATGGTAAAAAACATGATATTTTTACTATCGGGAGTTTCTGTTCAAATATGCGGACCGACTTGTTTCAGGCCGATATAATATTGAATGCCCTCGGATCTTGTCCTATAGATATCCTATGTAGTTTGCAAAGTACAGAATCTTCTGTGAGATGAAGTGTTCAGAGCCGGACATCAGGGAAATTGGTACCTTCGGTTACGGGAGATTCAGTGGTGCGTCCAGTTTTTCTGGTTTAGATCACGTGACCAACTCTTTCAAGGATGGCTTCACAGATATGCTTGCGGCAACCAGGTTCGCAACCTCTGACTAGGGGGCGGATTTCAGACTGAAAAGACATTTTCGTTTATACAGCCGATTGAAAGCGTCCAGGTGATGGTCGAATGGGGTTTCCTGCTTGACTCAGGCACCTGTTTATCAGGACAGCGGGTTCATCGTACAGAATATCTGTTGTCATCTCCTCGTCCCCCACCCCAACCGGTTTTATTAGAACGCGCTTGAATGCATCCACGAATAGTTCAGCTTCTCCGTTAAACTGGAGATGAAATGCTGGTGATGTGGGGCACATCACATCAGACGAAATGTGAACTGACCGCCGTTGTCCGGTATCACCATTTCCATCATGCTTGGAGAGGGTAGCATCACTGTTAACACGGACACTTCACTAACGTGTAACCAAAACGTTTATTTAACTATATTGAAAGCCATAAAGTGAAAAAAAAAACAATAGAAAAGACTGGATGAAACAAGGACCAGATGCTTGCCTATCGCAAGCATTCCGAGCTATCTAGATTTTCAATTGGTCAATCGGACAATGTGGAGAAAAACCGACAGCACCAGCGCCGCTGATTGACTGCCAATTCCAGCCAAGCGCAGGCGACCCCATCCAGGAATGCTGAACGTTACGCCTAAACCCATTACGATCTCTTTTCCACCCTTTTGCCAAGTTCTACGGTACCCACCTCGCAGTTCGCGCCATTTCGAAGATGGCATGGATTGCAACAGTGGTCTCGGTAGACGATGTTTCGGCATGCGTAGCACATGGTTGAGCCATGTGCTGGATTTAGTTCGCAACCAAAATACCTGATGGATAACCAAATATCCACTTTCCACTTTTCTTCATACGACACCAGCAACGCTTCTAAAAGAGATCAGTATTCAAAAGACCCGTAGATGCTCCATATCCATCATCCTCATGTCTTGCAACCGTACAACAATAATCTCGTACTACAACCTGGTGAATTTGGTCCTTGAGGCCTGGTGATATAACGTTTTGACGCCACAAGTCAACGCAACCAAAAAAAACTCGAGACCCCTGCACTAGATTGATCAAAGACACTTCCATCAACGCTACTAGAACCACCGAGATGCACGCTGGTTTCCACAAACTTCAATGCTTCCGCTTGAATTGCAAGGGGCAGAGATCGCACGTCCTGAATCATGACTTTACGCTTTACGAAACATGACTTTACGAAGGTGCAAGTTAGATACCGAAGCACTGTATAACGGTAAGAGCAGCAGCATGCTTTAGCTTACCCACGCTGTTGCATACAACAAGTAAGGTGACTTGACTGATGACACTAAGTGACGATCGGTGTGGTATGACAATATATTTTGGTGTAACGCTCATGGTTGTACGTGTGCTGGGATGATAACGGGGCGCCAACACCTGAAAGAGGGAACATTTAGGGTCCCCAACCAAGTCAGGCACCTTTGTCAACCCACAACCTGGAGCATAAGGAGACTTTGTTTGTCAAAACTCAAACTGACCAACATAGTATGGGTGAAACCCCTGAATATAGCTCGATAGGTCACAAGGGCACAAACAACCGCTGCACTGTCACAAATCCTCATCTGCTTGTAGCGGGTAGGTCCCAATCGCGCACCTTCAAACAGCCAACAAAAACTGTGAACACGATCCGAGTTAGCTAGCAACGCAATGAAAAACTAGGACTATTGAAGTGGTCCTCTTATCTGCAGACCATCTTTGTGCAAAAGAACCACAAACGATTTGCAATGAAAAACTAGGACTATTGAAGTGGTCCTCTTATCTGCAGACCATCTTTGTGCAAAAGAACCACAAAACGATTTGCCACAGCGAAAATCGGGCTATTCTCATATAACACCGCCGCCCTACAAAGACTATCCGGAAGGGTGACATTTGAGTGAAAGCCAGAAGACGATTCAGCTGTGATCTCCGCATTCGTTACCAAGATCATTAAAACTTCTGTGCGACAAAATTGTCTTGGTATGTCAAAGACTGGGGGTAGCTACAGTAGCAGCGCGACTGTTTAGCTAGTTACCATTTGTCATGTTGAAGGTTTCTGGTTCCTTGCTGCTGCCGACAAGACCTTCCCATTCCCAAGAGCAGATGGAACCGCAAGAACATCTGCAATACCAATTTCGGTCGGTTGGGGTGAGCTCTGTGATTCTGAGCTGTCAGGAGGGTCAAATTCCTGAAACTAACCCCAGGACGCCCAGGACCTACTGAGACCCGAAATCTGAATGGGAAAGCCCGCAAGCATCCAGATCAGTCAATCACTCATTCAATTCAGCAAAAGCCGATGAGTGTTCAGGCACGCTACGAAAACCCGACCGAATATGATCAGCGTTCAGGCATTTCATAGAAGCGGGGTCGATGTTAATGGGTGTTAACTAAACGCCTATCAGACAGCCTGGATCAATATCAAAAAGTGTCCTTTAACTAGGGCGCGGTCGTTGTGACTTGCACTCGCTTGTTGTGATAAAGATGTGTTCTTTGTTGGTGAGTCTTTTTCTGCCACTAGGCACTGGAGCAAGGACAGCAGTCAGATATAACAGATTTGGTGCCCTGTGCGCAGTGTGAGAATACGTTTGGAGTACGTGTATCTCGAATACATTCCGGACTCGTAGAAATCCAGTACAAGCCTACAAAGGATGTTTACTAACCCGGAAACAATACCACACGGTCGAATTAGAACGTCAACAGCAATCAACACCAACCAACATTCTCGAATGTTCCCAAGTTTTTATTCAGCGTGAAACGATCAGAAAAAAATCAGCAGCGTTCACGACAATCGGATAATGAAGTAGCCATTGCTGTAAACATTGGTCTTTTCAGTTTCTTCATTGTTAATAAGATAAAATCCTTTCTCGAGAAAGAAATCCCCGCGGAGTAAAATGAGGTCATTCGGTCCCGCGGGTAAGCTCAAACACGAAGCCACGTTTGGTCCCAAGATTAGGAAAGATGCAGAGGACATCTTAGGGAGTAGCTTACAGCTAGCCTACAACTAATAAAATGACACTGATTGTGGCTGTGTGTGTGCGTCTTTTCCTCTGGTAACACTAGACAGCGTGTTGGAAAAAGGCACGTAATTTGAAGGTGGAACTAATTTAATCCTGGTCGGAAGTTTAGTCTCGAATGACCAGTTTTTAGCACACCCAAATGACCACGAGTTCCTGCCAGTACCAGTCTGAACTGACATCATATATACTTGGATTGAGTTGGAAATGTATGAAACCCAATGAAACCCTACAAGACCCCGCAAACACATGTCGCTCAGGCTAGAGAGTAGCTCAGGCGGTGAGTTTGAGGCGATAAGAAGATTCTTCAAATGAGGAACGAATAAAACTGCACTACGTTTGAGTCAGGAGATAAACTTGGTGAAGACTACCAGATATTTTGCTTGAAGTCATTTCCGTAACTTCTTGCAATCTTTCTACGATCTGCTTCACAGACAGTGGACCCTATACATTGCCCTCAAAGAGTTCGCTTCCCATTGGATGGTGACTTTCGTTAGAGAAGGTCAGTTCAATTTGACCGGCTGTTTTACTGAAAACAGCTTGATTCCTTCAACAGTCTGATAGCAGCCATCCGGTTCCGTTTGAATCACCCCGAAAGAATTCTTCAATAATCTGGAGTGAGGTGAGACACCTTCATTATCGACCATTAGTTATACGCTAGTCTGCTGCTCAAGAGTGCTATTAGCCAAAAAAACTATATATACTCTGGCAACTTCGCCACATCCAGGACCGTCACGCAAGGCTGTCTGCTATCGTCTGCCTTCAAATTCACTATACAAGTTCGTTTGCCTGCCTCCAACGCTTCAAAATTCGAAAACTTCCGGGGGCATTTACCCAAATACTAAATAAACTAACAACGCTTGTGTTCTTTTACACACGAATCACTTTAAGAATTCCGCGCGAACACCGAACCTGCTGGGCAGGGCGATAGCGGATCTTAACTTCATGCTTACACATGGGGCGACCGATTTACTGGATTACTTCACACACCTGGAGAGCTGCATATGACCCGATGGTTTGGTGAAAGACGGAATCAATCCCTCAGTCGCAAGAACCATGGCGATGTTTATCGTCATGCAACAGGCATTTTAGCGAACGTGTCTTTAACGGACTTTAGACGGGTTGGCGGTTGTAGAGTGACAGAAAAGACAGCCAGCAAAAACAACACCTATGTAGCAGAAGAGAGCACTGATTGACTCCGGAGATAGTCAACGGCATCACAAGCCAGTGTGGTCGATCGATGGCTGCCGCGGTCTGACGGAAAAAGCCCAAAAAGAACTAGTAGACTGAGGGACCTGGGCTGATTCGGTCAGCTTTGTGGCACGTGGTGCGTCCATAGAGATTCCTGGACAATAAACTCAATCACGGCGGAAACTACCAACTTCTCCGTTGATGGATCCAGGACGAGACACGCTAACATTTAGTAGGACACAGTAAACGATGCTTCCATTAAGCATACCGTTTTACTCTTGAAAGAACTAAGACGTTTCGATGTGAATTGAATGAATAAACCGTCGCACATCAACTCTGTCATCCACTGACCCCAAACCCATGAGCTGTCTATTATCATCTTTGCATGCTTCCCCAAGAAAATACAATGATGACACTATCAGACACCTCTTGTGAAGAACTTACAAGAAAACGACTGGGTCACTTGATTCATATTCCACCCGAATAGAAAATACACGAAATAATCTAATGCTGCCATGCGATATGGTATGCGCTTTGAACCTTCATACCTTAAAGTGCCATCAGAAGAAAAGGCCAGTGAACCATCAGAGCAAGTAACGACATCAGAACCATTAGAGATAGTAGACAGATTTATCTGTCTGGTTTGTTATATTACGTCGGATTCATGACCAAGTGAATCCTAGAGCTCGTTCCGCTTTCCTCCAAATTGGACGCCCCTGAAGTCGATATGACATAAGCTTATCGGTGGAAGACACGGTCCACAACTGAGCAATGCATCCAGTGTTTCTCCGTGGTTGTGAAGCCTGGCCGCTGTGCGTTAAGACAAGAGAACAGGGGAACGTCGAAATATGTTTGCTGAACTGCGACCATTGGCTTCGCCTACAAAGATGCTGCTTACCCAGTTGACGAGTTGATTAGGCTGACACCGGATGAGCCTAGAGGAAGTACGATCGTCCACTAGCGTAACAATCAATAGTCGCCCGAAGTAACCCTGCTTCAGATATACGAAAAGAACAACCATCAAACGTCCCATTCTCTATTTATATGGTACCAAAATGTCTGTGTAGGACCTGGCAAAAATGGAGGGAAACTACCGTGTGAGATAGAAAATAGACAGCTCCGTAAAATGGGAAACAGTGATCGAAATAACAACAAAAACGGATACAATGACAAGTGTGACGCCACAGAACCATGATTGTTTCGGCGGCTGTTCGATCACTTTATTCACCGGGACGTCTTGGATAATCTCAACCGGGATCTGATGGGAAGTGGGATTCGGAAAGAAAACACAAGTGCAGCCGCTTCTCAATAACCTGAATGATGGAGGAAGGGAGCGACCAAACGCCACGTGCGGTTACACGTAGGGGGGTGGGGTCAATGAAGGTATGTACAAAATAGTCCCAGGTACCACAAAATATGACACACGAAATGATAGAATGAGGTGGATCTTTGAATATCAATCTGAAGACAACAAGGCCATTCAGGTGCAAGGAAAGGGAAAAAATCGTTGCGGATAGTAATGGGGCGAGGAATGTGTACGAATTTATATGAGGAATTACATACGGAAAGATTACAGTTAAGGCAAAAAACAATGAAAACGAAGATGTATCCTCGCCTGTGCACATACAAACACGCGCACCTAACAAAATACACCCTCGATTAAACAAAGACGTTCATGGCGGGATGAGGGACAAACTATAAACAAAGAGTACAAAAGCTCAAGACAAACGTTGTCTTGGATATTATGATTACACACCAAGGAAAATTGGGAATAGACCATTCAAAACACTATGTGCAAAAAGGTATGAAAATAAGTTGAGAAGAGGAAACGTGTGGGGATCGATATCAGCGATTAGGATCAGTTCAAACTTCATACAGAGAGGACAATCCTGTACGCCGAAGACAAACCTGACTTTGAGCTGTCAAGGCAAGTTTGATTGCAGATGAATTCAAACGCTGGGCGCGTAACAGCTCCACAATGGATATCATTTTTGTCGAGTGGAGTGTCAAATGGACAAGTAGTTCGTCCATGGTCTTTGCAACCGAACGGGAGGTCTTCGACGAGTGATGGGGCGACGATTCTGAGTCTGTCTCTGATTTCATAATGGAACTGAGTAGCATTTCATCCGAACCCGTGGTCGCCTCATGGAGCAGCGGGTCCAGTTTGAATTCACGCTCAAATCCTGTCATCGTATCCAGTAGATTGGAAGGGACTTCGTGTACTAAAAAATCGGGATCATCAAGATCTTCAAAGTCATTCAGTAACCGCGTATCGTCCGAAGCCTTTTCCAGATGCGACGGGGATTTGTCAAGTTTATCTCGTTGGGGCTTGATATCTGTGGCGCTGATAAGTGGTAACGGATCCTTGTCCGTTGGTTTTTGGTCGCTCCCGATGGAAACGGGGCCTTGGATTGTTGAATCACAAACACCTCCCGAATTCGGGGGAGTCGGAAACAAACTGACGTTTGTTTGCAAAGACTGTTTCGATTCCAGTGAAGCTAGCAGGCGCGTGAGAGCCTCCTCTGGGGCCACATCAGCTGGGAGGAATGGTAGGTGTGGCTCCACTCCCCACAGAAAAGCCGGATTTAATAGGCGCTGGTCGCAGACTTCAACCAAACTGGTCAGAAAGTCATCGTGATTTGGAAAATCGATAAGCGGCGGAGGGGAAGGTGAACCATCCTGTTCCTCAATATCTGTAGCAAGGTCTGCTTTTTGTTGATCGGGTTCTTGATAGATGCGAGCAAGGACTTCGGCAACCTCGGCACTGGGTAAATGCTTCATGTCTGTGACCCCGGTTTGGACTATATCATTGGATTCAGCCACTTCTGTCGATGGTACTGAGCTGCCGTTAACAGTCACAAGCTGTGAGTTGACGGAAGGCGCCACTTTTGACTTTTGTCGTCCTAAATAAGCGAAATGCATAAAAATAAAAAAAACGAAGTTATAAACGGCGAGATCAACTATTATCAAGACCTGATCGACCAATTGATCACAGCACAATGTCGTTTGAATTGTGTACCTTAACACTAGCTTAAACGTGTTCCCCTTGAAGGCTTGTCACCGCACAAAATGAACCAACAGATTGTGTGGTCTAAAAATGATTGTTCGGCTAGATTATAGACCTTAGAAAACCGGGTACTCCTTGGCTATCCCTTGAAGGCAACCTGGCCAAAAAATAAAAGACACATTGGCAATCTAAACCGGTGGGAAGTAACCTAAAACTTTCGGCGCTTGGTCAAAGCACATTCGAGGAAGCATTCTGGCTGGTTTGTAGATCCAAACCGAATCTACCCAAATCGATATGTTTGGAACATTGCACCCCCCCCCTTATCCGCCTCACTAGAACTGACAGAAGATATACGCTGCAATCAATAAACATTTCTATTAGTCTCTTTACTCATGCAAGTTATTCGAATAAAAAGTGGATAATGTTGAATAGATACTGGCTAGTTGATTTCTGCAGGTCACCTGATCAATGCCTGAGCAATCGGATTGTTGGTTATAATTGTTCTTGTGTACAATATTAGTTCACACCTGTGGCAGAAGCAGCTGTCATCAAACTGTTTGATCCGAACCTCCACCGGCAAAAGTGCATTTTTCGCACAAGTGAGCTCCAGTTAGCATCAAGGGGGCGAGATGGCCCAAGTGGTTAGAGCGCGAGTTTACTGACCTGAAGAAGGTCCGTGGTTCGAATCCGACCTCCGCCACTCGACTTCCCCGGTCTAAGTTTGGGTAACCTGGCAGTATCCCAGCCCTCGTGCTTCCTTCGGGTGGCATGGCAGCTAGGCGCCGGAAGGGTGCTACAGCTGAACGCTTTTTCTTTTCTTTTTTTAGTTATCATCAACCCCGGCATATCTACACATCCCATGGCCATCGACGATTCCTGTCTTGTCCAAGGGTCATCATCTGGTTGGTGACTCTAATCTAGGTGTTTAATTTTATCAGCTGATAGCGCTGGTCCAGAGGTGCTTTACTGCCAATTTATTTGCATGTTTAGACTCCCGTAATTGTGTGGCTAAGCGAAGTTCCATACTTAAACAGTTCATCTTCCCGTGCCTTCACGTGCCTTAAACGAACAGTGTACTGCATGACGAATTTCACCTCCAACGAGGGAGGGACGTGACAAACTGGCAAGGAACAAAGGGTTGGTGGTTGTTTCAACCAAATGGGTTTCGGTGATCTTCGAGGAAAGTCAATAGAATATCGGGACAGTAATGTTTCATGGCTTCACCCATGTGAGTCGGGAAACCGGTACCAATAGGAAGCAGAGAGTATTTGCTACGACCACGTAACTAGTGATAAATTGTGTTGTGAAACGTTCCGAAAGCAGACGTTTCGCAATATAAGTGGTTTTTGTGGAGCATCGGTTGATATTGCCACATTCTCTATACTGTTGTGGTTGTTTAGTTGAATGAACCATGAATACGCATTTTTCAAGCCGACACACTGACAACAAGACTGTGATGAGTCTCTGGCTTGAATACTAAAAGTGACAAACTATTGTGCTGCGTACAGCAACCGTGCAACCGGTCGGACGTACGGTGTAACCCTAATGGAGACGAAAATAGGACCGAGACGTGAGCTGTACTGAATCTATGCCAAATGGCGGGGAACATCCCGCAGTCTACTTGCTCCAAAACAGTGGAAGGATCAACAGTCTTTTCTGTTTTGACTATCTACGGAGAGAATTCGAAAGAATGTGTTTTCCGAGGGAAGAAGAGAATGTGGTTTTCAGATATGCTCGCGGGCCAGGAAGTAAGCAAACTGAGCAAACCGTTGTGTCGAAAATTTAATGAACAGCAGGACAGTCACCAATTTACACCTAACAGGAGTCATCGTTGGTATTCGAGTGAACACAACAACATCTAATGACTTTACTTACGCAAAGTATTGGGAATTCGGTTAACCGACGGGACCCTGTCGATTTTATCATGCGGTAGCGAGGAGTGTAACGGGGACATGCTGTTGGTAGGACGGTCCATCGGGGGTGAGGAAGTCAGAACTGTCAACGCCTGGCTGGCGACGGAGAAGCTGGGTGATGGAGCCGAAACGACAGCTGAGGAGATGGGATTGTGGGCACCTTCACCCGGATAGGCGTTACGTGTTCGACGACTTGACCGTTTACTGGTTATCGAAGGGCTACATACCGATGTATCATCAGACCTTTTGGACATGGGAGAGTGGGGCAGATCCTCATTCTTTGCATTTCTGTTGTCTTCGACTGACAGCACCAGCAGCCGTCGTGCACGCCTGGAAAATCGTGCCAAATTGACCATCAGCTTGTCCACCCAACCGACATGTAACACGGGGACAGGAGATCCTTCCTCCCAAAGACATAGGTGATCGTAGAATGCCAGCAAGTAAGCCAGACATTGTGGATCGTCTGTGCGGGCAGAAAGAGGAACCATCACTCGTAAGACCCTGCATCCTCCACAAACCTACGAGATCGCGGATTTCACCGTTTTCGTTTAAAGACAAAATCACGGAAAATGATGCACACCAGTGTACACGTATTAGTGGTTTACAATGGCACCGACGGCGGATCACTAGTTGGTTAAGCGAGACGATAGTATTTGGAGTTCATCCCTGAGTTTCATTAGCTCATACCATGTTTCCTTGAATGATTTTCAAGACATGGCGAACGCCCCGCTAGTTCAAAATGAGTAAGTTGTGACCATAAGGTAATGACTGTTCACACCGTATGATCTGGATTGGCTGGCTTTCCGATTCACTCTTTCGCGGATGAACGCCCTAGTGATATGTGAGATATCAGTCAACCCCGGCTCATTTGAATCGAATTTGAGCGTTCAAAGAGCCCCATGTCAATCGGCTCCTCAACGGCAGCCCGTAACCGAATGGCAGTGTTCGAAAAAAATCGTCCAGCTGTAGAACCCTTTCGGTGCCTAGCTGCCATGCCACCCTAAGGTTGCACGAGGGCTGGGATACTGCTAGGTTGCCCAAGCCTAGACAGGGGAAGTCGAGAGGCAGAGGTCAGGTTCGAACCACGGACCTTCTGATCAGTAAATTCGCGCTCTTACCACTTGGGCCATCTCGCCCGCGCTCGTGGGCCTTTCAGCACAAGTGAGTAGGATGCAAAAGCGGACTGACAAAGGGTACACTGGAATTCTTGTAAATTTGACTAAGCCTGTTTCAGCTAACGTAATACAGTTCTCGATTTGCCGATACAATCCTACTGCGAATTACTGTATCTGGAGTTTTGCAATAGGAAAATAAGCTTCTGACGACATAGATGATTAAACTGATTTACTGGAACTCAGTACTACTAAGGAGGTAATTCGTGAACCGAGTCGTTTTTTAGTTATAACCTGAAAAATACTCAGTTTGAAGTTAACAGAGGCTCGTTACCACGGGACTGACCAATTGGACTGTCGAATTCCCATCCTGAACACTACTCTGATGGCAGCTTTATGGGATAACCGGATCTAACAGCTACTTTTATGAAACTCTAGCAACGATTTTATCAGGTGACGTCTTATGATGCTGGGTGGTCTTCTCATTGAAGTTCTTGACCGCGTGGTCCTCAGTGAAGGGGCTTACACAACGCATAGTTACCGAAGAGAAAATTGTAACAACTGCGACAACTTACAAGGAAGGCTACCTCCAGTTAACAACACCCTGTAAATATATCAGTAGTATAGCACACATGAGATCACCATGGTCCAACTTGGAACAGAATTCAGTTCGCTCTATCAGGTTTCATAGGCAATCCCTGACAGCACAGTGTGGAGACTTCTGTGAGTGCGAGTGCAACTCACGACCGAATGAAGCCTGATACCGGTGTCCTATTCAATGAGCGGTCGTTGCCAAACGAAAACTATGGCTTGTCGAGGCTGTTACCTATGAGTATCATGTTTCTAATCTGATCAAAATGGTTACAGCCGGACAAAGAGGATTCATACATGTTTGCATATCAACAGCTCAGTGTTCCGAATTTTTAGGTTCACAGGTAAACCAATGGCGAAGAATCGGGACTGGGGATGATTGTTCTCTGCCGTAAAAGTAGCGTACGGCATGTTGAAGAAATGCGACAAGTTAGATGATAGGGTCACCGAAAAAAAGGGTGCTCTAAGCACTTATCAATGAAGCTAAAGGAGACAGGAACAACGAGTGAACAATACTCACCCAAAATATTTGCCGGTTGATATAGACACCCATCTGGGTCAGCCTCGACCAGGCCTTCAGAACAGGATCGCGAAGCTTCCGCAGCACTTCGGAACATGTGAGGCATCAGTTGGGTGGCAATTTCTAAAAGTTCGCGATATATTTCCAAGTCTTCAGAACTGTGGTTATACCTGTGGGTTTTTTGGTGAAAAAAAAAACAGCCAAATGATCTGGGGACCAGGGTGCTTTAAAACAAGGGACAGAGAAAGCCTCCTGTGTTGAAACCACTAAAAAAGACAAAGGCAACAACAATAGTTGCAAGTTAATCTTGAATAATTTCACCCTTCCCACCTAACCCAAACCCGACAAACCCCGTCCCACAGATACATCAGCCAGTTTGAATTCGATGTGTGGAAAGGTAATCCAACCTGAGTAACCTGTTTCGCTGAGCAGCACAATTCGTACAGCTGCGTTCTGTGAATGAAGCAAGTGGCTTGTAGAACACATACCCACCCCACAGGGCCGTCACGAGCACTAGTCATTGCATCCATCGCAGGAAGCCAGAGGCATGCAAAATTACCCGGGAATGGAATAGAAAGACGAACCATTGTGGTTTTTACGCCCTTTGTTCGACCCATTTGGCTGAATCCACAGCAAAAGTTACACAGTGACTATCATCATTACTATCGTTCACAGCATAACATCAGTGTTCAACACCGAAGTTTCGAAGCCAGAACAGTTGACCCAGAATTCTTCAGGTGTCATCAAGATAACGGAAAAAAGTGGCCCTAGTTCGCGAGTTACACGCTGGCTAGGCCATGCGTGTGTGTGCACTGCTATGCAGCAACACAAGGAGCTCAGACAGATGTCTCAAAGCATCAACCTGCCCTTTCCGAACAACAGAAATCACACAGCGCAAGCATTAATATCTTCACTATTAAGGCTTAAGGTCAGCAATTAGGCTTCCACTGAGCTTTCCGCATGTTAGTACATTATGAGAACCAAGCCTCACTGACCTGAGAACAATGAAACCACAGGCGTTGGCCAAAAAAAAACCAAGACACGTTGCGGTTTTACACGTTTTGTGTCGGAAGAGAATGTACGAGAAGAATTTATTCCGGAAACTTGTTTAGTCTGTATTGTTCAAATTGATCGGGGGGGGGGGGCCCATGTCATGTTTTAAACTTTCAAGAAAACCGCATTTTAAGTGTCACCACCGGTGGAAACTATTGAATTGGTTACAATAATCGAGTTTACAACGACCTTTAATTCTCAGGTACGGTGCAGCCACACAAAACGATACCATAGGTCCATGTATGAACAAATACAGGCGTCCCGTTCTCAGACGTTCACTTGTATTACGCCGTCGTGAAGAGACTAAAGTGAGTTGTATTATACTCGCATCTGTAAGTAGTGTATTTTTTAGGGACACCTGAACACCCTACACACCAAACAGCTGCTCTCTTGGATGGATGCTGACCAACAGCTGATCGTATTTCATAAACTGTCCACTGAGAGAGAAATTATTTGAGAGCATAAATGAACTAATCTTATTTGGAGAAAACGGGAGAGGATCGGACGACCAGTCGACATTTTTGATGAGTTCAAAGGCCCGAAAAAATGAATGTGAACAAAAGAACAAAAGCACAGAGCTATTGCAAAAGGTATAACCCTATTTCCAGCAGGAACTATATGAAAAGTTCCAAACTGCTTCCGATCGGGTTGAGTCCGTCTGGCAGGAACCCACGACTGTAGGATGGTGTAAATCGGTGATAATGACAAAAGCGGTTTATCGGTCATTGTCGACCAGTAAAACTAAGTCAGTAGCGAACGGCCTCGCCAATGTGAGATTTCCCCAGAAATCAAACAGTGTAGTCTAGTTCTATGGATCGGTGGTTAAGGCGCAAATTTTTCGATCGGAAGTTGCGTGTTTGGAACCCAACCTCAGCGTTTCGACCTCTAATGTCTAGGCTTTGGCAACCTCGTGCTTCCTCCGGATGGCATGGCACCTAGGCACCGAAAGGGTGCTACAGCCGGGCAATTTTTTAAAAAGTTCCAGTTCATCTCAGGGGATTTGTCACTTCGAGGGTATTAGCGATGTGAAAACGGTTTGTCTCCAAGAGAGTTGCTTCCCCTTCAGGAGGTTCGAGTCGGGGAAAGTGAAACCGCCTTTTCGCGCTGAATCCTACGAAAGGTCTCCGAGGTGAGGAATGTGGTCTTCACACATGAAATAAACGTTGTCTGATAAGATTAAAACGAGACAGAGTATTCTAAGCCTCGTCGTTGTTCATAAAATGGTCGTGCAGCACAACGCTACCGGCCTACCCAAAGGTATCATGATTACGTTCTGGGATACACAAGCAAAGATTGGATTGAGCCTGCCTTCATGCCCATTGGTCAGAACGCCCCCCAAGCAAGACATCACACGGAATTTGGATGTTTAGGTTGTCCATGGACTGACGAGCTGATAAAACAACAACGATACAAGTGTAACTTAGGTTGACCAAAACACACATGGAATAACCACTCACTGTCCAATCACTTCTGCCGCCTTAGACCAGTAGTGTAACGCTCCTCGATGATCTCCATGCCGATACAAGCAACCAGCAAGACAAGTGTACGGGTAGACATGCTGATTGGCATAATGTCGATTTGTCACCGCCACCGCTTGGTTGTACAACTTCAAAGCTGTCGTAGCTGCCTCCAGGGACGTGGAAACCGCGTTCTCTGTTGGGGAGCTTGCTTGTCTATCCTCATCGACAGCGGTGCAGTGCTCATTGTCGCGCCTGTGGTTCTCAATTGGAATTCCATTGACCGAGTGTGAAAACGCTGATGGGAAAGCGTCCTCCAAATCCGCAAGGTTGGTTAACCCCAATGGGTACCGATTCAGACAACCGGCTTCGAAAAACAGCCACAGTAGGCGATGCTTCAAAGTGACTAGCTGAAAATAGATTATATAAAGTATTGCATGGAGGCGGTGTGCACGTGTGCTCGTGTAGTCAACGTTCTCTCACAACAGTGTATAGGTCAACTGCATACGCGATACTATGGGGGCGTGGTGACCCAAGTGGTTAGAGTGCGGATTTACTGACAGGAAGGTTCGTGGTTCGAACACGACCTCTGCCTCTCGACTTCCCCTATCTAGGCTTGGGTAACCTGGCAAGATCCCAGCCCTCGTGCAACCTTTGGGTGGCATGGCAGTTGGGCACCGAGAGGGTGCTAAAGCTGAACGATACGCGATACTATAATGCTCTCATGAAGAGCCAGCCTCTTCATCTTCTGGTGGTCAAATCTCTAGCAAGATGCTAACGATATTGGCGTCTGACCTTGAGATAACTCAGTGGTTAAGGCACATCCTTAATGGCCGGATGGTCCCTGGTTCGAACCCCATCTATGCATCTGTGCTCCCTTCGGACAGTATGACAGGTACGCACTGAAAGGGTGTTATGGCTGGGCAGTTATTATTATTCAATACTCCTATCATTGCATTGACGTCTGTCGCAGTTTATGAAGTTTCTCCAGGTTGCGCCGGTTTACCGAGGAGTACACTTTACACGGGGGCGAGATGGCCCAAGTGGTTAGAGCGCGAATTTACTGACCGGAAGGTCGTGGTTTGAATCCGACCTCCGCCACTCAACTTCCCCTGTCTAGGTTTGGGCAACCTGGCAGTATCCCAGCCCTCGTGCTTCCTTCGGGTGCAATGGCAGCTAGGCACCGGAAGGGTGCTACAGCTGGACCCTATTCTATTACTCATATCATACATTTTACACAGTACTAACCCGATGAATGTAAAGACAGTGAGCTACTCATTTACCGATTAGGAGTACCCAGTTGCACATCAGATTGAGAGATCTAACAGGTGGGTAAATTCACACAGACACTCGATAACGATGTGAACGGGCCATGAAAAACGCTTACGATAACACCCCTGAGGCACCAAAAAATAAACTTCATGGCCAAAAGGAAGTGTCCGATTCTTCCTGTCAGAAATAGTCCCCAGTAGAATAGGTGTATTCTGAAAGCAAAAACTAGTCAGTGGTTGCCATCCAGTGTGAGGGCATTCGTGATGCTGAGAAGCGCGACAAATACGAATAGCGAAAAAAAACTGCGTTCGGTTCCGTTTCAGGATAGAGATTACATTGAAGGTGAGCTGCGGAATCTCGAAATGTGGTCAACTACTTGGGATGGCTAATCTGCTGGTTGAGCTTTGCAAGTAACTTGCAAAAGTTTCGTCACCGTCCGAACAAATATTCTAGGCATGTGGTTGGGTGAGTTAGGGTTCCACTTTCCCTGCTTGTGTTTATGTAACATTTGAAGACAATTTTCAATCAATCAATCAATCGCTGTGGGGTTATGTGGTGTTCTTTAAAATCTATACGAACGAGGAGACTGCACCACTTCGCGCAGACCCTGTTCCAGGATGGCGACCAAACTGACAAATCCACTGCGAAGCCTGGAAGAGAACAAAACTCAAACCTTCACGCCGGTGTTTCTGGTATAACAGCCTCCAAGAATGGACCAAGTGCGCTTACACCAAAAAGTATGCAGCAGAAATAGTACAGAAGTTCAAGCGGCTCCTGAACGCGTCGCAGACTGGTGCTAAGCCAGTATTGAAGTATGGTTTATGCTATTGGCCAACCAAAGGTCACGTTAATGTCGAACAGATTTCGCTAGTCATTGGTTCGATCAATCATTTGCAATCTAGGTTTACTAGCTGTTGCAGCATTCAAATAGGTATGGACAACTGGTTTTAGTGTAGAAACTCTTCAAACAAAAACCTAATTAAAAATCATCTCTTTTGTTATCAGACCGTAGACGGTCACTCTCGACTGCGAGTAAGCATCTACAGTGCCAAAGTATGGGGTTTGGAGCTAGCTTGAGTCCCAATGAGAGCGAAACGACTATCCACCGCTTCGTTGAAGTCAACCAGGTGAAACTTCGTGAAAAGGACGATCCATCCTCTGAAACCAAAGAATAAAAGTGCAAGTGGTGTACAAATTTAGGGACAGGCGTTTGGGAAGAACCACCCCAACAGTGTCTACCTCTCTACAACGATCACCAGCGGGAGCCAGTGTCTTTTTACCCACAGATTTTTGCCTACTTGTGAGTAGCTTAGCGAATTTTCTGACGTTCTTCAGTCAAATCACCTTCGGTGGGCTGTTTCCATAAGGCGTTTTTTCCATTGCGGTCAGAATTCTATGCAACACTATAACGGATGAAAAAATTGTGCAGAACGTAGCAGGGGCATCTGATTTGGCAACACTTTTGGATTCCCGACTTTTCGCAACGAAATATTTCCGACGCGAAATACATCTGATTTACTAGCTCCAGCCAAGGAATGCTACACGTATCGACCGGTATTTAACATCCGGCAATTGGGAACGCATCATCGAACACTCTTTAGTTGAGCATTCAATACACAGACTGTGAACCCAACTCACACTGTCAAGCTGTCAGTCTACTTATATAACTTGTTCAACTGACGTCCTGTCTAATGGGTGGTATTAGTGCAATCTGGTTGACACCATAACAAACACACCATAACAAACACATGAAAAAGCACTTTTCTATCCCTTTTATCCATGACATTCGTTCCATAGATATCGCTCAACTTTCCGATCCAAATATACCAAAGGACAACAGTGGACAAGCGGTGTATGCAACCGGAAGGAAAGAAAACATTGCTTCATACAGTTGCCGAGAATACCATCCGAAGAAGTACAGTGCTCCTGACCGAACAAGGAGCAAATTACACGACTAAGTGTACAACAAATCGTCGAATCTCCAAGAACGCCGTACCGGTTCCCGTGGTGGAGTGAAGAGACTCAAGATGACTCTAACTGGTCAAAGAACTGGCCCATCAGAGGGCGATTTTTCTTGTCTGTGACCGTATTTCCAATAATCTAATTTGTCTGAAGTTCCGTTACCCGGGGCGACCCACCCCCAGACATCAAACGTCATCAAAAAGCTGGACTAAATGGATAAGAGGGAGGTGCCAAAACTTTGTGCGCAAAATTTGAGTATGAGCACTGCGCAAGAGTATCTGCGGGACAGCCTCCTTTCATTTTTCATTGAGCAACTCCCAACATACAAACAACAAACCAGCTCACGATGAGCAACTCAGTCGCGTGGGTGCACACTCAATACCAATAGGAGCTAAGTTAGGTATTCTCCAAAATTTAAAATTATACGCAAACGCGTCACGTAGACCGCAAACAGGGAGGCGTGAAAGTCTCGCAATACTGATTTCTATCGTAGCCATTGCCACTTAGCGCTACAGCCTGGTTTACCACGGACATGCGTAGCATATGCTCCAGATAGAGTGACGGATGAGTGTTATTACGAGGTATAAATAAAAAAAGATTGAGTTCACCTGCCAAAAAGCTGGAGGATTAGGCTCGAACAGACTGAGAAGGGTACGTAGAAACACAACTGAACAAAACATACCTGCATGGAAATTGCCGGAGATGAGGAAAGATGTCGGGCCAAGCCATCGGGGGTGACCAAGTCAGAGCAGGAATTGTTAAACATGGTTGACCGGTTCTCGGATGTAATGGGCGCCGAAGTAGGGGCCTGCGTCACCGCGGGTAGACATGCCCCAGGCTGCAGGGCAGCAACGGCGGCTGTGACAGCCAATATGCGTGGCCGACAAACCACCGGGAATCCGTTAACGTAGAGCCATGAGTGGATCAATGGTGGAGCACGAATCGGTGGAGGGTTGGTGGCTTCGTCCGATTCCTCATTTCGATCTTGCAAAGGTGAAGGTTTGGATTCTGAGGACTCAGGGACTGTTGGGGATGGGCGAGAACGTGTATCGGAATGCCCTGTTGACTCGTATATGGACGAACCAAGATGAGCATTGTGCATCCACGTGGCTACATCCGCGCTTTGCCGTGCATCAGGTGGGCCGAATTCTACCCAGCCGTGTTCTTCGGAGAGCGCTAGATCAACGTCTGAATATCCCAAGAGTTGACAAGCCGCAACGGTGGTGTAAGCCAATCCAAAACTGTCCAAAAGGCCCGCTATGCAAGCCAGTGTAGAACAGGAGAGAAAACACTGTGGGAATGCTCGTTTCACGTATATAGCAACAATTTACACTCAAATTACCTAGATAAGAACAAGGTTTACGGCAATCACCACTGAAATGTCCCCTATATAAAAACCATCCTCCATAAGCGCCGCTTCTGAACTCCTCAGAATTCCTCGTTTCAAAAGAGCTTGGTAAACAATCGGTAGTTTTTATTTGGGCAACGTTTCGTTTTTGACACAAAAGCTTCATCAGGCCAAGTGAGCAGGTCACCAAATTGGCCTCAGAATTCCGTACACAAAAATAGATGGTAGTCTACCGCACCCGTGAAAACCACCTAACCGTGTGATACGCATCTTGCCTAAGAGAGAACGGGACAGGACAAGATAGCTGCAAACAGCAGATTCATTAAGTCACTTCGTTTCTTCACAACAGCATGACCCATTGAGCAGGTAACGAGCTCATTGAGCTCGAGATAGCTCAGTGGTTGAGATGCAGACCCGTGATTCGAACCCCGCATCTCAACCGTTCTTATCTAGGCTTGGGCAACCTGGGAGTATCTCGGCCTTCGTGCTTCTTTCGGGTGGTATGGCACATACGCATCTGAGGCGTGTTACTTCTGAACGGTCATTTTATTTATTAGTTAGGTAGCAAGGGATATAAGGCACATTCTGAGAACAAGGGCTAGCCAGCCAGATATTGTGATCCCTTTTCACATCACTGCTGTTGCATACTATAACGTACGGTCTGATAAAATCTTCCACCTAATGAGTATCACGCTGACAGAACCTACAGGAAAATCAGGATTTTGTAGGGTGATGGACCATAAATGCAGAGTAACTCCGTGCCACATTACAACGAACGGCGTGTTGATTCGTGAAAAAGCACCAGGCCAAAGCGACACTACTAAGTGGAGCCAAATACGGAGCGTCAAAGGCGAATTTTCACCGCACTTAGCTATATTCGCTGGCAAACTCTTCGGCCAAAATCCACGATTTAACCGCTGAGAGCTACCACAAAGTGTGGAAAACAAAAGCCGTGCCTCACACACACACACATGGGCATATATGAACATTTCTGGGAATTCTCACTTGTCAAGAAGGAGTAGATACTCTGGGTGTGGGTAAGTTTTTCCTTGCCCTTTCCAGAGGACATGCTGCTTCGGAGAACCTCACAAACAGCACGGATCAGCCCTCTGGTGGCAAATCGGGACTGCCCAACCTGTTTGCTTTCGGGTTTTGTCTCCATGAATGGCTGGAGCTGAAAAAGGTAGCGAGAAAACACAGGAGGTTGAAAGGAAACATCACGAAGCCATGACGCCACAGGACTGGACTAAGCTAAACATAGTTCAACAGACTAGGGTGTCTCTCATATATCCTCCACGCTTTCTCCGACGCGCATTAGAAGAGGGATTTCTCACGAAACCCAAATAGACTCGGAGAATATCGGACTTATCACAGAACATGTCTCACGTCCTGGCGAAGTGAAGGGAATGATGACAGAGTGCTGCTAGGTGAGACAGTGGTCTCTTCAACCAAATAGCGGTCACATTCGACCAAAGCTCATCAGTTCATATGGTTAGAAAACGCCATGTGCATACAAAACAACCGGAAAGGTGGCCGTCAGTAACCCATGCGTTAGAACCTGAATGTGCAAAAGTTTCACAGAAAGTCACATTTGTCCCCTAAAGGAAATTTGGGGAGAGGAGTCAAACCTAAGGCCTCAAATCTTTTGGACGGGTGCAACGTCTGCTAGGCATCGGGTCTATCCTTTTACCGCAAACCCGAGTCGCCTCCTTCTGTGCCTAACTGACAAGGTGCAGAAAACTGCTACTGTCAACAGTGAGCTAAACGCTAGCATGTACTACTGGTGCATTGTTGTCAACCATGGTTTATGATAACCAGAAGAATGGCCACCCCGTAGCACACTGGGTTTGGAGAAGTTCGGTGCGAGTGGGTGATACTACTTCTATTCTTGTCTCTTCCCCACAAATTGTCACTACGTAACTGAGGGGCAGTCCTAGTGATAGTGGAGATTCTAATTAATGCACAGAGTGCTAGAAACCTGAATCAAACAGCAAGAACTCACTTTGGGTGAAGTTGTGATCAGAGCGTAGAAATCTTGGTACCACTTCTCTGCCTCTTCAAAAGTCAGGCATGGGAAGCGGGCGTTCGCGACAGCTGTAGAATCGGAGAAACGACGCTTTTTGCCACTGGTCACCAATGAGGGAGCCACAGAATCTGTGACCACATGTAAAGGTTCATGAATTGTGAATGGTGTTGGTGTGTCAGCCGTGGCGAGTAGGGATTGCGATGAAACCCGTCGACGTGGAGTAACACGAGACTTTCTATGCGATGTTTGAGATGATCTTCGAGATCTATGAACTGTTAATGAATCATTTGTTTGTCCTGCGTTAGAATCATTATCACAAGCCGACACAACAGAAGCGGAAATAGATGACGAGGACGACAGAGAGCCTGCATCCTCTGGGAGAGATAGGTTAGGCGAGTTGGACACGGTCAAAGAACTCGGGTCTGGTGCTTCGAAATTGTGAACGGACAAAGGCGATGGTGGAATTTTAGTTACAGTGTTGGAAGAGGTTCGTAGACGAGCGGACCTGGAGTTGGATACATTCAGGGTAGTGGGTGGTCTCGATTTGGGGATTTGATTACCCTCCTCAGGAGCTGTAACAGTTAAATGGTTCTCTATAAATCCTAGAACAATTGATACGAAAGCCAGATCCGGCTCAATTACGCAAGGTATGAGGTACGTGTCCTGTAATGTGCTTGTCGAACGAACACGAGAGTCTGCACCGGATATTTCTGTCGTAAGAGAACTGCTCAGTTTTCCCGTATCACCCGTGTCCAGTTCCAGAGGCAACTGGAAACCAGAACTCGTCAGGATCTCGCGCATCAGATCTACTACACTGTTGACCGAGGACAAGGGGAAATGCCGACGCCATGTTCGAATAGAACCAGTGGACTGCCCACCACGAAGAGTCATCGTGGTGAAAAAATAGAATCCGTAATTTGGGCTGGAAGTGAGAACGAGGATCAGATCAGAGGTTACAAATAACATACTGGCACAATTAATAGTTAGCATATATATATATATATATATATATACTGCGGTTGAATTGTGAGTTACTATTATATTGAGCATATATATATATATATATATATATAATAGGTAGTAGACAGTCCTTGCTACTGCTCGGGTGGATGCGACCGCCCAACCTTACAGTTGCTTAATGTACAGTACAACCTCCTACCAGATCGTGCGTTTATATTCTGCTATCTCAAACTTACTTTTTTATTTGTTATATCAAATTGTATTGCATGTTGTCAGTTGAACTTACCGGTAGATGCATTCCATGTGTGCACGTTGAAAAGTATTTGGGAGTCCGGTGTGATTTGCCATGGGAAGCTCCTAGCTCGGACTGCCGGGTTGTCGCTTTGATTTTCTATCCGTCTTGCTTCAGCTAAAAGCGACATCAGGTAACTCCTGCGTGATCAACGATGTGAGTTAGCTGGATCACATCCAAGCGGATGTTGCACTTCCGAGACAACCCCAAGAAATTGAGGTCGGTCGGTGGGGTTCAGACCGGAGGCATACAAGCGCACACAGGCCCTCAACACAGTATTCACCCAACTACACCATCAGGCCATTTCCAGCATGAACCGCCTACCACGTCCCTTGTGAGAACACAAGTTTTCCGTAAGTGTAATAATTTAAACCGATGCAATTTGCCCTCCTGTTCATTTAAGGTGCTGTTCATGAAAAAAAATCGATCAGCTGTAGCCTCTTTCGGTGCCCAACAGCCATGCCACCAGAAGGAGCACGAGGGGGAACACAAGTTTTCCGTAAGTGTAATAATTTAAACCGATGCAATTTGCCCTCCTGTTCATTTAAGGTGCTGTTCATGAAAAAAAATCGATCAGCTGT
This sequence comes from Opisthorchis viverrini, assembly GCF_000715545.1. Lineage (NCBI taxonomy): Eukaryota > Metazoa > Platyhelminthes > Trematoda > Opisthorchiida > Opisthorchiidae > Opisthorchis > Opisthorchis viverrini. Next base: position 55,747 of record NW_008752188.1, on the reverse strand, counting down.
AGCCTCTTTCGGTGCCCAACAGCCATGCCACCAGAAGGAAGCACGAGGGCTCGAATACCGCCAGGTTGCCCAAGCCTAGACAGGGGAAGTCGAGAGGCAGTCGGGTTCGAACCACGTACCTTCCGGTCAGTAAATTCGCGCTCAAGCCACTGAGCAACCTCGCCATGCCAGACAACTAGTCGGCTACGGAGCACCCACTTCCTAGAATCTGCTCAATTTGTAGCCAACAATTAACGTAACTTATGGCACTGAGCGTTTAGACGTGAGTGCCAGTCTAACGTTGGGGGCGGTCAAGCTTTCGCTCTTGTTCAGGTCCTGCGAAAGCTGGTATATAAGCGTTATGGAAGGATATCGAGGGGATTGAGAAACGCATTTACGCACGGTTAATTCGAGCACTGCAAGGTCGAAGATAGTGTTGATTAGTTTCTCAACCAGTTGTTACTCTTCGATTTCGCCCAACCCTGTGAAACCTGAAGCACGACGCTAAGTAGTATATGGCTTGTAACACCGAAAAAAACATCGTCGGTCAGCTTCACTTTCCTCCAAGTGTGTTACGAGTATGTGTGAGTTTTTCAGAAGGCTTGCCAATCGATTTCCGGGCCCATTCACTTTGCAACTTGACACAGGAACCCGAACCTGGTTGCGGATAAACTAGGGTATTGATAGCATTTATTGTCACAAACCTCTCTTGGCAAATGCGATCAACTGTCACTGTAACAGGGTTGGGTCACAGTTGACGAGCTGCGGTTTGAAATCGAGCATCTTTATAACATCAGCGATTGCACTTAGTACATTTATGGATTTTAGACCGCGGTTGTAAGCAAGGTGCCACTCATCATGATGATGTCGACTTTTCAAAAAGTAACCCGCTCACGAATGAACTCGCCATCAAACCTCCATGGAGCTGTGAAACTGGGTGCGTACACGCAACTGTTGGAGGCGATAGATGGCTGAACGCTTATGGCCAGGGTAAGACAACGCTTACGTCTCAGTCTAATCCTCTCACGTCAGCATTTTCAGGTGGAACAACCATCGCCAACAACACACGTAATCCATCGAACGCAAAACAATTTACTGCGCTTCGGTAACAGTTCGAAAACCCCAACGCCTTGTGAAAGGGCCACTGGCAATGGGCATTCAGTAGGTAGTGGAATTCTGTCAGCTGCTCGGCCAACCGGGGCTAGCCATGATGCTGAGCCGACAGCTGCCAGATTTTAGTGAGTTGCACATACTGAATGTTCCGTAAGCGTAAAGACGGCTTGGATGTAGGATTCCACTGACTATGTGGTGTTTCAAGTTGACAGGGCGTTGAGACTTGGCTTCGCAACGTCAACTCTGCGTCGGGCACTGGGTGCTAACATCTGCATAATAGGATGGCCAGAGAAAAGGGAGCTATAGTGGGGTACATAAAATACTCCTCTGTCACTAAATCGAACCTGAGATGTTCGCATCTCCGAGACACCTGTACATGGAGTACTCGGGATCGAGCAGTCTGAGGAGTGCAACTGGAAAGGCTCGGAATTTGTTCCAGCTGATGCACACACCGCATCCTGGAGATCATTTTTTTCACACGTACATGAATGACAGGTTAGTTCGGCAATCAAAGTTGATGGAAATTTAATGTACGAGAAGCTCTCGGAGCAAATAATCATCATCAAAGACAACTACATTAGTGTTGGCACCATATATATATATATATATATATGTATATAATTGTATTAAAAGCCCTACAGAGAAGAGAAGAGAAAAAGAGTGGGTGAGGGAGGGGACGTAGTGCAGCATTCTGAGGTGCATACACCTGCAACCGTTCAATAAAACAACCTGGAAAGAAAGTGACAGCACGAATGCCACTGACATCGATTAGCCTCCATTTCTTGCAACGTCTCCAGCCAAACACAGACGGGGTCACGGTGACCACACCCTGGAAGGCGTACAACACCAACAACACCCAAACTCTTCGTGATCCCTTTCACGCCTTTCTGCCAAGTCATGCGCTGTCCACCTCGTGGTTTGCGCCATCCTGAAGGAGGCACGGAGAACAACACTCATCTCGGTGGACGGTATTTCGGCATGCGTAGCACAAGACCTAGCCACCATAGTCAATGATGCTGGATGTTTACCTGGATTGAAGTATCTGAAGCACAACCGAATACCCATTTCTAATCACTTCGTCACTAACACGCTGACGCCATCCAAAACCAGCCACACTTCTGAGACATTGGTGGTCAAAAACCTGAAGACGCGTCACACCATCTGTCCTCAGAGGCCATGTCTCGCATCCATACAACAACATAGCTCTTACTGTAGCCTGGTACACACGACCCTCAAGACCTAGTCAGATGCCTTTCTGACGCCACAAGTGACGCAAATTAGCAAACATGATTCGAGCCTTTGAGATTCTTGCACTGACTTCATCAGACACACTTCCGTAGAGCTAATACAACTACCGAGGCATGTAAAGTTCTCCACAATCTCCAGTGATTCTCCTTGAATTGTAAGGGATGTGTTCGCAGATGGCAAGTTCTGAAGCATGACTTTGCACTTTGAAGGTGCAAGGCGCATACCAAGGGATGGTATGATGGTGACCAGTCTATTCAACAGGACTTGTGCTTAGCTTTGGTTTTCAAAAATGAGGGCGATGTCATCTGCGTACTCCAAATCAACAAGGCTCTCACCAGCGAAACGGCCAGTCCTAGAGCTGAGACCTGCGGAGAAAGTATTCAATTTTTGGCCGGGGGAGGATGGAAGACGGAAAACGTGGGTAAGAAGAGAGGCATCAGCAGTAGCATGTTTTCGATTACCCGCCATGCGGTATGCAGCAAGACGACCCGGCTGATGGCAACACGCGACAGCCGATGTGGAATGAGAGTATTGTTAGTTGTGAATGTCACTTTTGTACGAGGGCTGTGATACTGCCGGGGATCCCACATCTAGACAGGAGGACAATTAAGGGACACAACCGAAGCTTTTGGCTCAAAATTCGCGCTCTAACCACTTGAGCTATCTCGTCCCCAAAATAATCGTTCAGCTGTAGCGCCCTTTCGGTGCCTAGCTGCCATGCCACCCGAAGGAAGCACGAGGGCTGGCATACTATCAAGTTGCCCAAGCCTAGACAGGGGAAGTCGAGAGGCAGAGGTCGGGTTCGAACCACGGACCTTCCTGTCAGTAAATTCGCGCTCTAACCACTTGAGCTATCTTGCTCAAAAGCCTAATCGCAAGGCAGCGATGTTGGGCCGGAAATGCAAGTACATTAACATTTTTACGGAACACGTCGCCATACATTTTTCAGCCCCCAACATGGAGGGCCAGGAGACTGTGTTCGTCAGACCTCTACCTATGCACCAAAGTGGTATGAGAGACTCTGAGTGTCGAGCGGACATCCCCCAGTATAGCTCAATGGGTCGCCGAGGCATACAAACCGCCACACAGGGTAAGGTTCAGTCTCTTCGTGACGGTTTTGGAGTCAAATCTTTCAACAATTTGGTTGACCGCCCCGTGTTTCCTTGCACCTGTGCGGTAGTAATACGTATGAACGGGTATAATCAACCACCGTACGCGATACGAGGACGAGCATGCAAGCCCCCAACTACGTAAGCTCAACCACTCCTCGAGCAGAAGACCGAATCCTCGGAGGAGAGCCTTTATGACCTCAACCAAAAGCAATGTACAATGTTTATGTATGTACGTATTTATACGTGTGTATATTTGTATTTTGGACGACCTTCGAGAAGGATAAATGCATTAGCGCACACAAAGTGCGACTAGAGGTGTTTCGTAAAACCACCAGTGATAGGAGAAAAGAGTGTGAAAATTCAAACCACAAAATTAACTTGGAAATAAAAAACAAGTAAATCATTCTTAGCGATGGCAATATCCCGAACAAGTGCCGATAAGCGCAAAGAGCGTCATCGGTTGTCGAGTTTCTTGAGGGTCTAGCTCTTCATGTTAGGGATTTCATTATCCCAAAAAACTTTATCGGCTGAATTGCTGCCGACGTTATTTTCCAAAATTTGAGTTCCCACTTTTCACGTCATCTCCGCCATGTTGCCCATTTTTCCAAAACCGCAGTGCTTTTCTCCCACTGATCAGTTTGTGTATAATAACGTATTTATCCTTCTACACGGTCGTTCAATATATACTTATATATATATATATATATATATATATATATATA